>NC_135715.1:109517442-109662442 GCF_964656455.1 Halichoerus grypus
TCCATCTTGTCCACGGTTTCAGCTTTGACTGGAGAGGCCCGCTCTGGTTCCAGCTGCCATCTAGTGATGCGGACCCTCCTCTCTTTGCCCGTCCAGCCTGGTAGTAGCTTCCTGCAGGGGCTGGTTTCTTCGTTACTTCACTCTTCCTTCCTGGGCTCTCAGCTTCTTCATCACATGGGTAACCAGTTCCCTGCATCAAATTAATTCCCTCTGTTTGTGTAAATACTTGAAGTGGTTTCTGCTCTTTGGTCAAACACTAGCACACCACCATGTCAGTCAGTGTTACGGTTCATGTCGCTGTAACATTATTTCCCTTTTCTCTTTCATTACCCTCAATCCTAGGCTTAACATTTTTATTTAGGAGAGATTGAGAGATCTGTTATCCTTTCATGACAGAGTTTAAAAGTGAATAGACCAAAAGGAATTTTACTTCCAACTGGAATGCTTTGCCCTCTGAGGAGGAAATGTTATTTCATGTACAAGCAGTTAATGACCACTTGTGCCATTGGAATTACTGTTAATTCTCGTTATATGTTTGAAAGTCATCATTACATATTCCGAGAAAAAAGAACAGAAGGCATTTACTTTTTTAAATAGTTTCTTTTTGGACCAAACACAAACATTAATATGATAAGAACCTGTAATTGCCATAGCGATCCCCTGTCTGATAACACTCATTGGGGTAACAAAAACACCAGAGATTGTTTTATATTTCAGAATCCAAGTAGTGCAGCTATTGATCTGAAATTCTATATTTGAGGTCAATGCAACTGGGTCACTGCAGGTTATTTCGTGGGGATTTAACCCACTGACTGCAAGGACTTAATTCCCTGGAAATGACTTCTGCTGAAAGCAGTATTAGTACTGTAAATGTGAACTCAGGACAAAAACACAGCTATAGAGTTTTATGATCTGTGATGCAATCTTGGGGCTAAAGTCCTGCAGGGGGTCTGGACATTTCCAGTATATCTAAATCCTAGGAAACGTACTAAGCTTACCTCTTTTCCTATTTTATTCATTCTGGTAGCTCTACATATCCAAAGAATGGAGACAAGTATTGTCTTTTCTGATTTAACATCTGCATTTTCCCCAAGTCCCTGGGATAGGGAAAGAGAGGAGAAAAACTTGTTGTCATTTTTCACAATTATCTCACTTAACCCTCAAAATGACAAAGCAGGAGATACTAGACAAGTAGAAAGATCCTGTGGAAAAGAATTTCGAGTTCATAATGTTACTGCGAGAATTAACTAGGATAACATTTTCCTTACTCTATATTAGGTACTCAATCAATAACTTGAAAGAAAGAAATTCTTCAGAGGAGTAAAGCGAGTCATAAAATATTTCCCAAGTTCACATGGCTCAAAAGATTAGATTTAGCATTCAGTTCCAGACTCTAAAACATAAATACTTTCCATCATCATACATTGCCTTTGGGGGACTATTTAGAAGAAATCTTGCTCAAAGGATAACTAACTAGCTGTTGACAAATATCTGTCTGTTATGTCTTCCTATGTAAGACCTATATGTCCTATATAAGTCCACAACCAATTTTTTCTTTCTTTTTTTTTTAACCAAGGTTAGGATTAAATTCAATGATCAGAAGTTTTGATAATGGAGTTTCAAGTTAGAAATAAGGTAGAACTTTCCAAGGATGGGCTGTGTTGACAATATTTAGTACTCAACATTAAAAGCATCTGTGCTTTAATGTTATACTCTCTGAATATATTTTTAACCCTTTACTCTATTATTTTTTATAACCAATTGCTCCCCCATCCTCTTTTGATATGTATTTAGCTATACACTATGTTATTTTACTCTTTCATATGAGTAACTATTTCAAGCTTACGTTTTATTAGTATTCTTTTTTGCAGTTTTTCACTTGTATCGAATTACAACATGCAACAAGCCAAGACTGATTCAGGGTGCTCAGCTAGGGGTTTCTTTCTGCTTTCTGAGTCAGCACTACTGTTTTCCAGAGGACATGTGTATGAGTTTCCTATCGCTACCGTAACATATTATCTCAAACTCGGTGGCCTAAAAATACCAGTAATTTCTTATCTGATAGTTCTGTAGGACAGAAGTCTGACACTGGTCTCACTGGGCTAAAAGCACAGTGTCTGCAGGTCTGCGTTCCTTTCTGGAGGCTCTAGGGGAGAATCCATTTCCTTGCCTCTTCCAACATCTAGAGGCTGCCTGCATGCCTTAGCTAGCAGTCCCTGGCCTCCACCGACACAGGCAGCAATCCCCTTCTGACTCTCTTCTGCCTCCCTCCTCCACTTTTGAGGACCCTTGTGATTACATTGGGCCCAACTGAATAATCCAGTAACATTCTCCCATCTCAAGGTCCTTATCTTCATCACATCTGGAAGATCTCTTTTGCTCCATAAGGTAAGATAGGCACAGGCTCTGGGAATTAAGGTGTGGACATCTTTGTGGAGCCATTTTTCTGCCTACTACATCCTTTTCCCTCTCCTAGCTTACACAGGTATAGCACCAGCTCCACTTTCATGCCTCAGAAGCTCTTAGCCTGGTAGTTTCCATCTGCCTTCTTTCAAATCCAAATGACCACAAGAGCCGAGATGACAGTGACACTGTAGCTTGATTAGTAGATGAGAAGGGGGTAAAGAGAAATTACCTCATGTATTTACTTACAAGATGTGTTATTTGTCATTTGTGATGGATAGGCTTAGAGATTGGACTCAAGCCTGGATCAAAGCTCATTTATTCAAGGACTGTTTGATAATTTCATTTTAGGCACCCTCACCTCAGCTCTTTGGTGCTCTCAGTAGAACATGTGAGTTTGCATTTGTTGGTTTATTGTTCTGAGTTTCCCAAGTTGCCTCTGTATGCAAAAATAATGACATTTCCTTCCACCCCTGAGCAATGCTCTGTATATTTACCATCATGGAATGGCAACCAATGCTAGTTACTCGATGAAAATGACCTTCTGGTTCCAATATCAATTCCTTTGTCATCTTTTCCAGTCTTCTGAAGTAAATATTTTGTATATATGTAAATATTATGTATTACTTATTTTTAATATATAGTATTTATATTTATATGTTATTATATATAACAGTTATTTTATATATCATGCTTATTTTATGTATATGCATATACATATATAGGTACATATGTATATAACACTTAGAGATTAGGCAAGCCAGTGATACAATGAAACGATGATGTTCCATACAATTCTTCAATTCTCACACATGCATTTAAAGACAATATATTTTTTAATGCCCAGTGTTTGTAAACACTGATTAATTAAGCAGTAAAACAAATTGTGAGAAAAGGTATCCATAAGACTGTCTGAACACCATTAAAATGCAGGCTGTTAGTCACCAAAGGTAGGAGCGTACCCCACGCGAGTCCTTAAATACAATTCCTAGTCCTGTGTTTCTATCAGTCACATTAGCCTCATATAAAAATGATTTAAATTAAAGGCATTGCCCTATGGCAGAAAGTATCTATTGCTTGTTCTAATGTTTTTTTTTTTCTTCCCCCCTATGGTCATCATGCCATTTTTACCTTTAAAGTATGCCTTCAATAGGTAATTGGGGGGAAAAGCCAGTCAAGTATATTTGCAAATATTTTCTTTACTCTTGACTTTATCTTGCCCTTTGGTCAAACTATTTCTGATGCATCATCAACTCCGTGATGACACTCTTCGGGAGAAAAGATACAGAGCTTGCAAGGCACTTGACTACAAACAGTTGCTAAACACTGAACGCATAATAGTGACAAATTGCCTTAAAACTGTAGAAAGTAAAAAGCAGGGTTTAAAGGGTCACCCCAAAGAAACCAGAGATGTACAAATAATGGAGTACAAAAATATCCTCTACAGCACCATTTCAAGGAAATTTGAAATTAAAATAAAGGTAGAATTCACAAGTACTCCCCTTCCACTAGCATTTCCACTGCAAGCTAACATTCTCACAGACTTGGCGGGGGTTTTTGTTGTGGTTGCTTTTTAATCAGAGTGTGTGTGTGTGTTCTAGCAAACTAGAAGTTTTATGGCTGATGCCTAGCTTGTCTCTTAACTCATTCTAATTATATTCATAATTAAATTGTAAAAAAATAGTTGACTAGAGCCAAATGGCTTGCACAGGTGTCTTTTTGTAGGAATGGTTTAGTGCTAGATAATAAACAACCGGACCTCCATTTACTTAATTTGGCTTAATGAAAAGTCCTTTATAAGTAAAACTAGAAGGTGATTCAGAACTCAAATTGGGCCTTGACTCTGAAATTAATTGAGTGGTAAGATATCAGCTCCACTAGAAAATGTGGTGCTTGCTTTTTCGCTTTTCCTTAAAACTCTCCTTTTACTCGCACTCCTTTCTTCCATATCCTTAAGAGGTCACTTTCAAGGCACTAAACTTTACAAACTGAGCAAGCAGCCAGTCAGCCTTCATGAGTCAGCTTCCTAAGCATCCCTGCTCCAACTGAATAGACATGCTTTTAAAAAATATATAACAAAATGCAGAATTTCTCCTCAATATCTTAGTGGAAAACAGTTACCTTAAGCCATTCCTCTAATGGTAGATTTAAGTGACTGGTTTTCATTGCCTGTTATCAGGTTCACTGCGTCAGTAGATGTTAATGAAATTGAGAGTTTGTGGTCTTTTATTCTACACTGAGGCTCTTGCCTCATTCCACACTCTTGGGTTGCCACCACATTGTGATCACCATTGAGAGGTCTTCCAAAAAAACTGCCTGCCCACCCACCATCCACTCTGACTCTGGCCACAGCTCCAGAAGGAGAACGGCTGCCTCTAAGTTGTTTCTCTCTCTCTCTCTCACCCAATAGAGTATCATTCTGGTCAAAGAGGCTAAATAATACAACTGGTTGACCATTTCATTTCGAAGAAGGGCCACATTCTCTGCAAGATCTTCAAATCCCTACATGCCCTGGTGGCTCACAAGTTCTTAGACTTCATTATTTACTGTTCTTGCCTTGCCCATCTCAGTCAAGCCCATTGGTGTCATGGCTCTTCTTTGAACATCCCCAGTGCATTGAGGGTCTTTACCCAATTCCTCTACCAGTGGCACGTCCCCAGATTGTCACCCATGTGTTAACTTCTCAGTGAGGTCTACCCCATTAACTAAGCTAAAGTTTTTACCTGCACGACACACCACCACATACCACCACACTATTCAAAAGCTGACCCCACTATTTACTACCTGTAAGACCTTGAGCAAGTTCTTAACCTCCACACCTCAATTTCCACATCTATAAAATGGATGTAAAAAAATATCTCCCTTGTGGGGACTGAAAGAATTTAATGGAATGCTAACTGTGGCAGAGCACTTATTACAGATTTCCTGACATGTGGTATTCAGTGAATGTTAACTTGTCTTATTAAGTTAGAGTACAATCAGACTATTCTTAAGACCACACTCTCAAACGACCTTTCTGTCCATTCCCACATCTTTCCCTGCCTCCGGGACAGCTGTCTTACGTGACACATATGACCATCTTGATTCTGCTTTAATGTTTGTTTCCAGAATTCCAAAGACTACCAAACATGTTTAAGATAACATTACAAGATATTGTCTTGCCTCACAATCCAGGGACTTCCACTTTCTGTATCTCATGACATTAATTTGTTCTGCCAACCATTCCCAGGCCCAACCCCGTGTGATCCATCCGAAGTCTGTCACTTTGCTATAGGACGTACATCCTAATCATAAGCCAGAGGCCAACCTTCTTCTCCAACCTGACACTGCCTTGCTTCTATTAAGTATTAGTAAATCTGTGACATTCACAGTGGTACCAGAAGAGACAACTACAAAGTAAAGCTTTCTCCCAGTTGGGAGATGAGCTGCCTGGTAGTGTACCCTGTGTTTCAGCCTATGAAAATTATAAACTCATTGGTAGGTGAGGAGTTTAGGGTATGGCAGGGGAATCTATACACCAGCCTGTGCAAATATTTGTAGCATTGTACCTCTTTCTCACAATGAGAAACATTTAAAAAGTCATCAACTAAACCATATTAAACAAGAAGTCATCCCCCCATATGCATGCGTACACACGTACTCCCTGTACAAACCTGAAATACTTCATTTTTATTTTTCAGGTCTAACATTTTATGATATTCTAGCTTTAAAAAGGTAGAATTATTATTATTATTATTACTATTATTATTATTATTATTACAATTCTCTTAAGAGAACTTTCATATTAACCTCCTGTGAGTTATTTTCAAAACCTGCTGTGGAACACGACCTGATGCCTACCCTCTTTTCTCTTAACTGGTTCACACACAGTCACATGCCCTGATTTGCTCAAGCCCCTGTCCTTTAGTTCTCCACCTCTCTGTCCATATTGTTTTCAAATAACTTTTAAGACTATGGCTGGCTCCTTGAGATGTGGCATTTTTTCACTTGGCTCACCCCGCCTTGTTGTGGAGAGTTGAACTATAGACATGATGGCTCCTGGAGTACTCTAGCTGCCTGGGGAGTTCTGCTCATGTTGGAACTGCAGAATCCAGAATCACCTCACTGAGAAGTACCATGTCATTTGGAGAATGGGATTTTCCCCTAACAATTGACTCATGTATTTTCTCCCTACACTTTGGGAAACAGACACATGGAAAGTGGGTACACTTTGATGGAAAACAAGCAGCTGCACTGGTTTTAATTTTTTTTTTAAGATTTTATTTATTCATTTTTTTGACAGAGAGAATGAGAGCACAAGCAGGGGAAGCGGCAGGCAGAGGGAGAGGGAGAAGCAGACTCCCTGCTGAGTAGAGAGCCTGACATGGGGCTCAATCCCAGGATGCTGGGATCATGATCTGAGCCAAAAGCAGACGCTTAACCAACTGAGCCACCCAGGCACCCGCTGTGCTGGTTTTAAAAGTAAAAGTAATATGCTTGGAAGATGAAGGCAAAAGTAGATTTTTAAAAATCCATGAACTATAAAAAATTATATTGGATAATTATGAGAGTTTCCTCCTTTCGTTGACTTGTAGTCTTCCATTTAATTGTGCAGTTGCTGTCGCCATTTTATTTCATGTAACATCTTTATTATTGCATAAAATTGGAAATTCCAAAAGGTCAAATGCCTGAGGCCCTGAAGCCCTGATTATTGTTTAACCAGTCAGCTCTTGGCCCCTTTCTCTTTTCTTCTCACTTTGAGTGTCCAGACGGTGAAAAGTTGACTCTGAGATCTCAAGTCCATTCTTCTGCCAAGTAAGGGATGGGCAGACCTAATTATTGCCATCTGTCCTGCTGGTGGAGAGTGGAATCTGTCTTACCAACAGATGAAATCAATGATTCTTGGAGCTCTTCCCCAAGTCCCTACCTAAGCACAATGTTAAGACTGTTCTTTGACACTTTTGTGTATTATTCTCTGAATATCTAATTGGCACCTAAGAAGGAAATATTACCTCATTCAGAAATTTTTTGGAAATTTCTATTTCTTTGTGTTCTTTATAAAAATGTTTTAGGAAAAAAAAAATGGGAAGATCTTGAGCAAATACTAGACACAGAAAGACCTCAGAAGTCCCTGTCCGCTATGTTTGAATTTGTAATGCTTAGTGCTTCTGAGAGCTGGATCTCTGAATGAATATGGAGCAGCGTTAGCTGAGCAGAAGATTCAAAGCCCTCCCCAAAGGGGAAAGACAGAGCAGCTAGAGTAGAGCAGAACTATGAAACTCACATTGGTCATTGTCAGAATCCAAACAGCCTCTTTCTCTAATAGTCCCTTAATATTTCAGAAGGCCTAAAACCTAAACTGCAACCCCTGTTCAGTGTTCACCTTCCTTTCTCTGTTCTTTCAATAATTTTCACGAATTAATGTTTCCAGACCCTTCATCAGTCAGATCACCCTTGTCTAAGCATGGTCCTCTATAGTTTAGAAATCTTCTTGGTTAGCTTAGGCTGCCCTAACAAAATACCATAGACCAAGCGCTTTAAACAACAAAAATTTATTTCTTACAGTTCTGGAGGCTGGAAGTCTCAGATGAGGGAATCAGCACTGGGTTCTGGTGGAAGCCTTCTTTGTGGCTTGCAGAGAGCTGCCTTCCCACTGTGTGCTCACATGGTGGAGAGAGAGCAAGCTCTGGGCTCTTCCACTTCTTATAAAGACACTAATTCCATCGTGGGGCCCCACTCTCATGACCTCATCTCAACCTAATTGTCTCCCAAAGGCCCGATCTCCAAATACCATCACATTGGGAGTTAGGGCCTCAATATAGTCATTTCGGGGGCAGTGGGGGGGGGGGTGGACAAAAACATTCAGTCCATTACATAAATCAGACTTCAGGGGAGTGTTTTAAATGTATAACTTTATCAGTGCAGGATAACTTCCCTCCCTTATTCTGACAATAGCTTTTTATTACTGCAACACAAAAGTTAATTAGCTCTTTATTAATGTTATATAATTATATTATTGGAATCTGAAATTAAATTTCAAGTCCCAGGTGTCACTTTTACCCATTTCTCTCTCATCTGAAGTTGGTGCGTTTTTAAACTTCCATGCAGAACTGTGCGTGCGACCCTGGACCACTGTGCTCGTCTCCTCATGATTCCAGCACAAGGGAGTATTGTTTTACATTTTACCTTTTGCATATGCACAGAGTTTAGCTCACCTGAGTCACATAACAACTGCAACTGGGACCAAAACCCAAGTGTTTAATTACAAAAGCTTCAGTCTTAGCATTCAACCTTCCTCTCAGCATTCTGACATTCGCAGATCTGAACTATTTGTGCACATCCAGGCTCTCGAATACATTTCAAGACCGTGTAGCACAGTCTGGAAGGCCTTTGGGACAATGGAGAATTTAGACATAATTTACAACATTTGAGGAAAAACTTCAAATACCGTGCCAGGAGGAAGAATTGTAGAGAGGGGCATTCCAAATTTACAAAGAGGAATTCTTTAGATTTTTGGACAACTTTAGAATTAATTTGAATCACAAATGTGGTAAACTAATAAGAGTCGTGTTAATATATAGATAAACCCCTCATCACTTATTCGTAAAAGGATTCTGTCCCGAGCATACAATTTAAGACAAAAGTGACAAAATTTTGTATTGCTTTCTGTATCCACAGCAACATTTCAGGTACTCATTTCTTGTGCCTGGGTCAGTGGAAAAACTTTTAAATATGAAACTACACACAAGTGCCATTCAAACACACCTAACAGATGGAGAAGGAAATGCTTAAAGTGTGTGTAGAAACAAGGCACTATGTCCTCACTATCTGTTCTAGCAAGAGAATTAAGAAATAATGTCATAAGATTTTTTTATGACTTTCATCATAGGTGTTATTTAATTGAAAGGCAGGACTACTGCAAAGCTTTGCTTGCCTCCCATGTCATGTGTTAGAAATGTATTTTCATTTTTAAGTCCCTAAACTAAATTCATTATCTCAACCCATCATATTCATAACAGAAAAAGCCCGACTATAGCTAAAAGTTGATACTGTGTCTACTCACACTTGATATTCCTCTTGTTAAAAAATGTTTAACCTCTTTTTTGTAACAGAGAAAACATACAGAAAGATATACAGATCATGGGAGTATCATTCATAGGGAATTTTTTTTTATAGAAGTGATTTTCCAAGTTTATATGTTTGTCAGTCTTTTCTCTGATGATTAATTGTAAATTATCTCTGTTGACTTTTTAAGTATGAAACTGAGTAATGCTGTCTCAGGTCTAGTAGAGAATACAATATTGTTTTCCTTCCCTTGGTCTGACCTAAGCATCTCTGGGGTAAGAGCCACGTCTTACTCATCTCTGTAGTGCCAACTCCAGGCCAATATAAAAACATAAGGGGCTTTATGGAAGTTGTCTCATATAATTCCACCTCTAACAACCCATGGTAATGAGCAGCAGTGGACTGTTGACATAGGGGGTGGGAAGGGTCATTGGTGAGTAGGTGAATAAGACAGGTTGAAACTGCTTAATTTAACCCATTTTGCTGGTACTAAAAGTAAGGATTAACTGCTTACAGTTCTTCAAATATTCTTACATGTCTTTTAAGCTCTGTTGTACAGCTCCCTTCAGGAGAATATGCCGACTCTAGTCTTCATATTTTCTCTATGTCAAAGTACCATTGCTATATAATTTACAGAGAATTCATCTTGGTGGTTAAAAAGTTTATGAGACAAGAAGGGGAAAATTAAATGAGCAATAAAGTATCTTGATCGGGCTAGTGAACTTTTGCAGTCTTCAAAGGGTTACCTGAGCTCCTGCTCAGACAACTTGCCAGACTTAAATGCAGAGCAATGGTGGAGAGAACAGTGAAACTGTACTATAAAAATAAATTACTGTCATGAATATTAAGCAACAAGAATATAATAAACATGACTGTTTGCATGATTCTGATTTATTGGTACTGATATGCGTATAAATTATGACACTAAGTGTTTATCCTAGTTGTTTTAGAATATGGGCCAAACAAAGCTGGGTGGACACTTCCCGCAGACCTTTCCATCTGCCACCAAATTCCTAATTCTCTGCTCCTGTTGCTGTGTTTCTTATGTCGGTGGCATCGGGACCATGTGTGAGCAGCCATTCCCTTTAGTTTACTTTGCAGACTGAAGGAGATTGCCTTTCCAGGATCTGGTATTACAACTACCATCATGAAGTTTCCTTTCTCTCGCAGTGGAATAACTCCAGCTGCAAAGTATCCTGTAGGCTGTTCTTACTTGTTCTGTTGAACAGTGCTCACTTTTGACGCGAGAGGGTTCATTACTATATTTATAAACCTTTTGGCCCCAGATTTGGGATTTCCCAATGCTGAGCAGCACTGCATTTTGCATACTTGCTTAGCAGTGCGTGTTCTGGATCACTAGTGCTGAGGTATTAGAGAGAGAGAGAGAGAGAGAGACACTGTGTATCCACGGAAAATCTGGAGGTACCTCAACTGCCATCAGATAACTACACATGTAGCACAATGTTGGTCTTGCTGATATTCACAAGTAGAAGTTATTAAGATTTGCCATCAGTTTTAATTGGCACTCTTTGGAGCCGGATATTTGTTAAACAGATGGCCAGGATAAGGTATTGCAACAGAAAATAGCATTCTCCTGCCTCAGGTTTTTAGCTTTTGTGTTGCATCTCATCAAGGTTTACTTCTCTTTTCTCTAACTTTGGTGACAACCTACAAGAAAGATGGACAAAAATTTAATGACCTTAACAAGAGCTGCAATGTCCACGCAGTGAAGTATGCTATATGGGTGTAAGCTGATGATACCTCTAGAGAACTGATGATAGAAAAACACCTGGCTATAGCGGAAATGCCTGCTCAAGGTCATGATGAGGCAAGAATTGTTGGCTACTTAGAATTGGAACTCCCACAACATTCTTGGAGGACATTTTAGCTGTATGTATCAAAAGGCTTGAAAATGAATACACCTTTCTATTGGCTACCACACACCTAGAAATTTACCTTAGGGAATTTTCACAGGTATGTACAACGCTGTGTACAAACGTGCTTTCCAAAATCTTACTTATAATGGTGAAAAATATAAATCTAACATATGTCCAAACCTAGGGAAGGTTAAATTTTAGCATATTCATATAATGAAATATTAGACATTTGTTAAATTGTGTTGTAGGAAACATTACTTCTGCAAGTAAAATGCCAGTAAGTATTAAAATAGAACGTAAGAGTGTACGGTATGGACCTATCTTTAAATGTGTGTGTAAATATCTATAAGTAGACAAAAGACTAAAAGTCTTTCCAAATATTAACAGACATTATCCTTGAATGCTTATACGGCCATTGGATTTTGTCCTCTTTTGCTTTACTCTTCAAGTTTCTGCACTACGGATAAGTACCTTTGTAATGGTAAAAAAAAAAAAAAAAGGAAACAGAATAAAATAAAAGTGTAAGAAGAGAGTGAGCTGACATTGTTGTAAGACGTCTCAGAATCAGTTACTCTAGGGGATCCTAAATGTGGTTTCTACCTAAATCACCTTCATGGAAACACATTCCTAGACCAACTCACAGATTTTGATTCACTGTGCCCGGGATGGAGTTCAGAAATTTTTACAGAAACACAATCCTCGGGTAATTCTGATGTATGGTCAGACTTGAGAACCAGCGATTTCAGTCCTTTCTCCTCCATACAGCCAAATAGGAGAGCCAGCATTTCCTTCTCGTAGTATGCTGATACTACAGCATCTTACCCCCCAAGCCAAGATGTACGGTCTTTGAGGGGCACACTGAAGAGGTAAATTCCCTGAACCGGAGAGCACGATGCAACCACATGTGAGCTAGTGGCACAGTAAGCGATGAAGACAAGCACTGCCCTACAGAAGGGAGAGATAAAAGTGCAACGGTTGGAATGGTTTCATTAAAGATTCATTCAGTGTATGTGCAGTTTGAAGGGCCAGCCAGGGAAAGAACATTAGCAATGGCGTTAGCCCTTATATGAGGGTGCTGTTTGAGGGCGAGTGAAGAATCTGAGTAGAATACAGTAAAGACTTTGGAGGTCACAGCAGAAGGTAAGGGGAGGACATACGGTAAGCCAGCATTGCAAATCCCGTGAAGGCTGTGGCTGGCAACTGTCGCATTTCATCCTGCATCCTCCTGCCTAACACGGTACCTTCCTCAGAAACACTACTCAGTGCATATTTAGCCAATAAATTAACTAACTGATTGCAGAGAATTCAATACTACAGTAGGATTTAAAATTTAATCTACAGCAATGAAAACCCCTTTAAATAGTTTTGAGAAAAGCAGTGAAAAACAGAAAATGATGTTTTAGGGAAATTTTTTTTGGTGAATATTGGCAAGATGTGTTGAAGAGAAGAGATTGGAGGCAGAAAACCCTGTTGTGTTGTCCTGGCATTACACTCAGCTACCAATCAAGTGTGACCTTGGGCAAGTGTCCTATCCACTTGGGGACCCAGATTTTTCTCTCTGTAAAGTGATTAAATGATACTATGTCAAAATTCTGAAATTGAGGATCTAGGGATAGGCAAGAGACCTATGATCCACTGCCCAAAGGATTGGCCAAATTTGTGTGTATTTTTGCCTGTGTGTTTTCTGGAGCAAGAGTCTCAGAAGATTTTTCAGAAAAAAACCTAAAAAGTTATAAAATAAGTACTACTCAAAGTATGGTCTGCAGACCGGCAGCATCAGACTCACTTGGGATCTTTCTAAACATAAAAATTCTGAGGTCCCATTCCAGACTTTCTGAAAAACAGTCTCTAAGGAGGAGCCCAGGAACCTGTTTTCATAAGCCTTCCAGTTTATTTGTATGCATGCAAAAGTTTAAGAAGCATCTGGTAGCTGGATGCTGCTCACCAGCTGAAAAATCTGACTATTTTGTAAAAAAAAAAAAAAAAAAAAAAAAAAAGGAAAAGAAGGCATATATAAGAAAGATTACCAGAAATAAATAAATAAAAGTTGCAAAGATTTGATGACAATTTGGATATACACAGTCATAGTCAGGTTTTAAACCTGGACAACTGACAGAAACTGAGAAGCTATGATGATGAGTTGTTTTGTATACAGTAGAAGTCTGGACCAAACACAATTTAACAATGAACTGGTTTTTCTTCCTGATATTATTCTGGTAGACATAGGATCAAGATAGTTCAATGTACCTTTGTGCTTAGAGAAATTCTTCCAGAATCACTCAATTGAATTTGGCTACTGAAACACTAAATAGAAGTTGAGAAAGATCAGAATGAAAATTTTGGCAAAATTGAAGATACCATGAGATATATTGATTTTGTGTGTATAGGAAAAAAAAAGAAAAGCCTAAAATTAGGATTCTTGCATGTAAAAAGATTCATAAGTTTTGATGAATATGTATAATACAAAATTCCTATTCACAGATGAGATTGTTTTAAAAATTTTAAACAGAGCATTGAGAAATGACCAAAAAATGGTTATTTAGACCAGCAAAATTGAACCTTGGCTAAATTTGACATAAGCTTTCTAGTTCTACAAGCCAAAAGGTATCTTTAAAGTAAATGAAACCAACTCTTGATTCAAGAAAGAGAAAAGATATGCAGATTGAAAAGAACTTGTAACTCTGAGTCTACACTATCATTAAGTGTACTTAGATTTGTACCATATAATTATTATGATTGTAGCAATTAATCAATCAACTGATTAACATGTAGGGTCAGCAGGATCCAGTGATCTTATCTTGAAGCTTGAATTAATTAATTATACTTTCTTCAACATTATTATTTTCTATTTGTGTACCCCGGTTTGTGCAAGTTGCTCCTATTGACAAAATGTGGTTTAGTCTCTCTACTTATCACAGCAGGTACGGGCACTCACTGAGGTACTTTTGATGATATAAAGTCAGAATTATAGGGAAACTGAAATATTTTCAGTACTTCCTCAAGTAATTGCTTTGTTATTTTTATCATCAAATGTTTTATATAAATTATACAAATTAATAAGATTATTTCTAATGATTTTTAACATAAGACCAAAGGGCTTTTGTCTGTTGAAATAAGTCAAATCCAACCACACTATTGTATATCATACAATAATTATATTATTTAGACAATTCAGCTTATATTGCAAGAAATATCCAAACCCCCACCTTGCAAACATGTTTTTTTAAAAACATTTTAGACATATTTTCAAATATATTATCTCTTTTGCTAATGTTTTGTGAAATGTTTAAAGCCATACTATTCCCCTTTGTTACCTCAGGACACAAACTAAAACACATTCGAAGGGGTTTGTCCAGATTGCTAAGAAAAGAACTGGAATTGAATGACTTTCTCACCAAATATATATGGAACGACTTCTTGAGCAGGCACTCTGTTGAAAGTTAGAGACAGTTGGATGAACCTGACATGGTGCACTGTTGTGGAAGTCACTATCCACAGGTGAAACAGACATGGGGTGAGACATTTGCAAGTGCACCACCAAGACAAAGATGCGAAAGGCCAAGGAAGTGTGAAGGTATACTCTTCCACTGGTCATGGGGTTTCAAGAGGATACTCTTGACAGAGTTGCTCCATATAAAAGGAGATAGAACGCTAAAGAAATAAATACTTTGTGATCTAAGACCTGTTGCCTATGTTAAAGCTGGCTTTTTTTTTTTTTCCTTTTTACTAGAAGCCACTTATTAGCAGGCCCCGTCTCAGTTGGAGGCCCTGCCTTTTTGCTCACAGACTGTCTGACGCCTTTATAAAGTGGGCCACTGCATTGTTGATTACTGCTCACCAGGGTGGTCCGTGAGCCGCTCTTGTCTGCCATCCCACAGTGAGACAGCATCTTCTGAAGTTCTGGTCTCCTATGTCTTTAGAGAATGGTTTGTGTTTCCTAGGAAGCTTAAGTCTGGATGATTTACATGTAACATTTTAAACTCCCATTGTGTAATGCCCGGGCAAAGATTTATATGCGCTGAAAAGAGTTTTTCAGGTCTCTGTATAGCATTAAGTTATGTATCATATTGTCTACTGTCACTTATCCACACGGCCGGAGAAGCGGTGTTCACGTGACGCCCAGTAACGAGGATCTGAAAATCCTACGTTCTACTGCAGAATAACTCGATGCACAAAGATTCTCTGGCTACTTACTACATTCTCATAATCAAATGATTAAGTGTTTTGTCAACCCAAATTTGATGTGTTTAATTTTGACTTGAAAAGAAACAAGAGAGAGGCAATTGGGATAAGAGGCGAAATGGTCAGTTTCCTTCTGCCCAATTTGAGTTCGTTTTCTCCCATTTACTCTTGCTCTTTTCCAAGCGAAACAGCACATTCGCTGGATGTGAGAGTTTGTCAAATGATCACACAAAAAAATTCCAAAAACAATTTCAATCTGCCGAGGAAAAGGCAACATTCATGCTTACTCTTGTAAGTATTAAAAGAAGAATGACCCACAAAAATCCAAGCTACACCGACACACACCAGAAGCCTCTGAATATGATATTACTAACATGCTACATGTGGGTGTGTGGGTGTGGGTATGAGTGTGGGTGAGATGTATCATTGCTGTAGTGTAAAAGAGTTGAATTGGCTTCCACTTGACTAGATGAGAGCTCTTAGTTCTTATTTTGAAAGCAATCAATTGAGCATGGTTAATTAGGATATCACCAAGTAGTTAAGGGAAAAAAAAAAAAAGCCAAGTACTTATTAGAAAGTATATTTTGAATCTGCTCACATTACAGTGCTGATCGAGCGATTATGGAAAGAATTCACCAAAACTGTGGTTGTTAGGTGATTTCTGCACAAGCACATTTTTCTTCAATTACAACAAATTATTATAGTTATTTTATGTGGTGCTACAATGCTACCTTTATGGGAATCATTGAGTTATAAACAAAGAATACATTCCAGTACTCCAAGTAATAATTGTAAGAGGACGAGCCAAAAAGATCTCATTTGGGAAAAAAAATATCTTCAATTTCGCTCTTATTCTGTCCATCAGAGCTCTTTTAACTCAATTTAAAAATATACAGCATTTTTATGTAATGTTTAATTACAGTAAAAATTCAAAATAACTAGCAATATTAACTAGCCATCTCAGATTTATATTGTGCCATTTTATTCAAGGTATGCCTTTCACTTGAATGTCTCAGTGTCCCAAGTAAATTAACTTTTCTCATTAATATGGAAAATGAGAATGGATTCCATATTTTCACACACATGCCCTTTTCATTATATTCTGATGGTGTATACACTCTTTTCAAAATAATTCCAGAAATCTAGCAGCCCAAGAGAGCTGAGTATTAATCCTCAGAATATCAATCCACTCGGAGAATTGATACTCCACCACCCAGATCGTTCCCCACATATACTAATAAGCTCAGTGGGAGTCTTCTTAACCTTGGGCAAGGTTGAACATTTACATAATTTGAGGCTTACAAACAAAATACAAAGGCAAAATCCACATTCTTCCCTAATGTTTGGATAACTTCTTGTTACTCAGTTTCTTTGTCTGAGCTGCAGCCCCCTTTCATGCATTAATTTGAGTTATTTGTGAGCAGAGTATCCTAGAGTATGCTTGAATGCAGGAAAATACAAATGTTAAAATTTTATATTATTGCCCTAATTGTTCAAGTACAGTATTGGGCAAGTTCTAAGTATTAGTAGCCCGCTGAGGAACTCAGACTTTAACATATTTTTATCTGCTTGCAAAAGACTAACATTTTAAAGAGAAATTTGCTGGGTGTTTTTATGTCAGGGACAAGAAGCATTTGTTCTTCTCATGCCTGAACCTAAGAGAGTAGGACTGGATTGGTTCGGATCCACCTGGTGATGTGGGCAAGAGGAGTCTTTGCTTATTCACATCCACCAAGCCTTTGGGGTATCTTTTTTTCCTTTCCCCCCATTTACTATAAAAATACTTCAAATCCCCTTCAAGTAAGTGAGAATCTAGGTAAGAATCCAGATCATCAAAAATAATAGCTTTAAATTTTCAAGTGAAAATAACTGCCTTGTATCCAAAGTTATAGCAGACGTTCCCACCATGGGCTGTAATCAAATACAACATTACTGGGATTTCCACCCAATCATGGTTGTCCAAAGAAAAACCCTTGCTTGTAAAGATGTGTTGTTAGCACCTTTTTTAATCTTTAGATTTCTGATTTTTATTTTTATTGCTTTTTGTCATTATGGGAGTGAATAGTAGGGCAGTCTTTGCAATTCAGTTATGTAAGACAGGGCCATGTCTGTATGAACATAAGGAGACATAGGAGGGACACTGACCCAGCTTGCTGGGTCACTTCTACACCAACCCCACAGTGAAAACCTCACATTTAGTCCCACACCAAGTGACTTACAAGCAAGTCAAGGGATTTCTCTGACCTTATTTTATAACCTCTAGTCAGCATACTCACTGTATTTTGGTGCAGTCAAGGTAAGAAAGCGCAAAGTGTTTCCTAATAAATGCTGTCATTTCTTTTTCAAATATTGTATAAAAGCAAAACCATTCTTGAGCAACAAGCTTAATTCTCTTCTGTTTCATTCATTCATTCATTCATTCTTCATCATCATTAACATCATCATCATCAGTATAACCAGTTAAGTAACCAGCAATGTGGTTCTGTACTCTAACTGGTATTTGTTGAAGAAGCAAGAGGCTAAAATTCATTTCAAAACAGTTGTCAAATTCTCCTTTGGACTGGAAAAGAAAAGTTTGAAGAAATTGACATCTCAGTCACTGGTTAGGAAGTAAATACGGAAGTGCAAAATGGCATTTTTAAACAAAACTGCTTTCCTGACCATGACTGAATTTTCACATTGTCAGCACTTCCATTATAAACATTTTTTTTTTAGTTGAGAGTTTATAACGCAAATGTAAAGATTTGCTATGGGCTAAATCTCAACCCAAGAGCAAATGTTTATACCAATTTTGAAAACAATCAGCTTGCCCATTTGTAGTTATGCATGTGTTCATCATCTGTTATTGCTTGTCCAATGCTCTCCAACTTCTGGGAGAAAAAGCAGACATCTGGAGAGAAGAAACAATGTTTGCTCTCCGGCAGATGTAGTCTGTTTTCCACAGTCATTGAATAAGGAAGGTATCGAATAAACATGTGCCCTTTAATACAAGGAAATGAAAATGACAATATCCTGCATGCATACCAATACTGTTGAAATACCAAATTGGGCAGTCTAAGAATTGGTCACTTTGGGACACTAGAACTCAAGGTTATACCCATTTTACAGATAGGAAGGAACTGAAAAACTACCATGAATTGTAGCGGTGAAATGCCCACTCCTATAAAGTACGTCATACTTCAGGCACTGCCAGAATAAATCAAGAATAAGCACTTTGGTCAAAACAATTTTTTTTTTACTAAAAATAATAAATATTTTCCAAGATTGTAAATTATTGCTTAACTCCCAGTTTCACATCGTTTGGGCTCTTTCCCTCTTCTTTTAAATTCATTCAGTAATCTAAATATTCAATTAGTACCTTGAGGGGGGAAAAAAAAAGATCAGAAACTAATTTATATCTGGAGCAATTCTGAAAATGTTCCCTAACCGTAGGTCCTGATGGGCTGGGGAATCAAGGATATTTCTGCACAGACTTTTTTTTTTTTCCAAAATAATATAAAATTTCAGCAGGTCCTTTTTTTCACCTACATTGGATGGTACTATGGATAACAGAGGGCAAGTATGGTTTACCAAGAACAAAGCAGGCTCATAAGTGATTTAAGTTCTCCTCGTTTTGGCTCAACTTAGCTTCAGCACATCAAACAAGTCCTCTGTCCTCTCAGATTTCATATTTGAGGTTATTGAACAAAGTAATCTCTAACCATCTCTTCCTGCTCTACAGTTCTACAGTTTTGTGGTGTTATTCCTTACAGTGCCTTCCTCAGATGTTTGGAGTTCCCTGGTGAATTAAGTCAAGGTTTTTGCCTGACTTTCCCATAGTCTTATGTACTCTACTTAATAAGCATTGTCTAGCTCAAGAGCATAGTCAAATGAAGGAAACAGGAAAGCACACTTGCCTTGTTTCAAGGAAGGTAAACTTAACGATCTTTTTATGTAGCAAATCCTGATTGCCGATACAACTCATTTTTTGTTGATGAGGATTTCTATACTACTGGTAACAAAATTAAATTCTTGCCTTAATTTGTCATACCTATATGCTAGCAGTTAGTGTGCCTCTCTATAATGTCAGTTTGGAATTCTAGTTATTATTTTATTACCAAAACCCTTAAAATATTATCTTCAAAATTAACTCCAGAGTATGTTTACATGGCACTCATCTCATGGCTCATTTTCCCCCAAATCAGCACATTCCCATATGTTGTCCATTTTGCTAGACTAGAGATAATTTTCCATGGTGGCCTGGAGGACTTTTGGAGGAAAACCCCATGTCTCAATGCGCTAAGTAGGTTTTAGATACTCAAAACCATCAATTACTTATGTCTTGTCCCCAAGAGAAAAAGTCAAATGCAATGGATTCACTGCAATATATGTTTCCTGGTTTTATCCAGAGGAAGACCAGGGAACATTTAAGTTTATTTGCTGTTGTTGTATGTTTTTGATTAAAGCTATGTAATTAAAAGTAAAAGTGCTCAGTATTAGAACAATTCTTACGGATTTTTTCCAGCTGGACTAATGTATAATTTGGTGTACAAATTTAGTATACAATTTGATAAGTTTGACAAAATTTGACCTATGTATACAGTGTTAAATCATCATCATAATCAAAATCATGAGCTTATCTTTCACCCCAAAAAGTTTTTCCATGCCCCTTTAGAATTCCCTCCCTCCACCCATGGTACCCCTCCCCCATAACAAATGATTTGCTTTCCATCATTATAGATTAATTTGCATTTTCTGGATCACTGTATGAGTAGAATTATATAGTAGGTATTCTTTTTTTCTGTCTGGTTCATTTCATGCAAACAATTACTTGACAATTTATCAAAGTTGTGTATATTGAAGGTTTATTCCTTCTTATTGCTGGGTAGTATTCTACTGCATGGCTATATCACAATTCACTTATCAATTTACTGTTGATAGACATTTGGATTGTCCAGTTTTTGGTTATTACAAATGAAGCTGTTATGAACATCTGTGTCTAAGCCTTTGTATGGACCTATGCTTTCATTTCTCTTGTGTAAATATCTAGGACTGGAATGACTAGTTCAGATGGTGGATGTATATCTTTTTTTTTTTTTTTTAAGGTTTCGTTTTTAAGTAATCTCTACACCCAACATGGGGCTCGAACCCACAACCCTCAGATCAGGAGTTGCATGCTCTACTGACTGAGACAACCAGGCACCCCTTGATGTATATCTTTCTAACTTTATAATTAACTGCCAAACTGTATTTCAGAGTAGTTATTTTTTGTTTTTCATTCTCACCAGCAGTATATGAGAGTTGCAATTTTCTCACATCCTTATCAACATTTGAGGAGGCCAGTGTTTTTAATTTTGGCCATCCTAATAGGTTTGTAGAAGTATCTCCTTGTGGTTTTTATTTTCATTTCCCTTTATTGCATGCCGGTAATGTTGGGCATCTTTTTATGTGCTTATTGGCCATCATTATGTCTTCTTTGGTGAAGTGTATGTTCAAATTTTTTCTCATTTTTTTTATTGGGTTGTTCGTTTTATGATAAGAGTTTTGAGGCTTATTTATATATTCTGGATATGAGCCTTCTCTCAGATATGCTTTGGAAATATTTTCTCCTAGTTTGTGTCTTCTTGGTTCATTCTTCTAACAGTGAATATCAAAAAAAAAAAAAGCTCTTAATTTTGATGAAATTCAATCTATAATTTTTTTTTCATTTATGGATGTTTTTGGTGTCATATCTAAGAAATCTTTGCCTTACCTCATGTCACAAAGATTTTCTCCTATGTTATCTTTCAGAAGTGTTATGGTTTTAGATTTTACATTAGATCGATGATCCATTTTGAATTCGTTTTTGTGTAAAGTTGAGAGGTATGAATCTAAGTCCACTCCTTTTTACATGCAGATATCCAATTTTTCCAGCAATCTTTGTTTAAGACTACCCTTTTCCACTCAGTTGCCTTTTCACCTTTGTCAATAGGCTGTTGTTCATGTAACAGTAGATTTATTTTGGGACTATTCACTTTGATTCATTGATCTACTTATCTAATTCAATGCCAGGACCACACTTTCTTTATTACTGTAAATTTATAATAAGTCTTTTTTTTTAATTATGTTATGTTAGTCACCATATAGTACATCATTAGTTTTTGATGTAGTGTTCCATGATTCATTGTTGCATATTATAATGAATCTTAAGATCAGGTAATGTTAGTCTTCCAACTTCGTTCTTTTCAAACTTGTTTTCACTGTTCTAATTTAGGGGACAGCACACATTTTTTTTTTTTTCTCTAAAGGGACAGAGAATAACAGTTTAAGGTTTGCAGGCCATAGAGTCTCTTTTGTAAGTGTTCAACTCTGCCATTGCAATGAAAAATTAGTCATAGGCAATATTTAAACAAATGGACATAGCTGTGTTTCAATAAAACTTTATTTACAAAAGCAGGCAACAGGCTGGAAGTGTACTGCAGGTCATAGTTTACTGACCCCTGTTATAGGTCCTTTTATATTTCCACATGATTTTTAGAATCATCTTGTCAATTTAAAACCTCCTCCAAAAAAAAAAAAAAAAAAGACCAGCTGAGTTTTTGATTGACTTTGAATTGAACCTATAGATCAATTTGGGAAGAAGTGATATTTTAACAATATGGGGTCTTCTAACAGATGAACAAATTATATCTCATCATTTATTTAAATCTTCTTCAATTTCTCTCAGCAATGTTTTACAATTTTCATTATACGTATTTTATACATCTTTTGTCAGATTTATCCTAGTATTTAATATTTCATTGCTATTATAAATAGTATTTATTTCAATTTCTGATTGTTCATTGCTTCTGTATAGAAATACAATTGATATTGTGTTTTGTTTGTATATTCTGGAACATTGTAATACTAAATTATTGGTTCTGATGGTTTTTTGGCACATCATCGAATTTTCTACATACATGATTATGTCATCTTTGAACGAAAACAGTATTAGGTTTTTTTTTTTTTCTTACTGGATGCATTTTATTTCTTTTTCTTGCTTCATTGCACGGACTAAAACTTCCAGTACAATGTTAAATAGAAATAATGAGTGTGGACATCTTTGTCTCTTTGCTTTCTTTAGATAGAAATCATTTACTCTTTCACCATTAAGTGTGATGCCAGCTATAGGTTTTTCCTTCTCTTCTATCCACAGTTCCTGAGAGTTTTTGTTAGAGTAAATGGTGAATTTTGCCAGAAGTTTTTCTGAACCTATTGAGATGATCATATAGTTTTTCTTTTTCAGTTTGTTAATACAATTAATTACATTGATCGATTTTTCAAAAACTAAACCAAACATGCATTCCTGGACCAAACCCCACTTGTTCATGATCTATTATCTTTTTATATATTATTGTCTTTCATTTCCAAAACTTATGTTTAAATTTTTGCATCTATGTTCATGAAGGATATCATTCCTTAAGTTTTTTCCCCTTGTGATATATTTGTATGGTTTTGTTGTTCACTATCAGCATAATGCTGGCCCTAATAGAATGATTGAGACATGTTCTTTATCTTCAATTTTGTGAGAAAGTTTTGACTAAAAATTCAATTTCTTTGCTAGTTACAGAACTATTCAGGTTATCCACTTTTTCTTCAATGAGTGTTAGTAGATTTTGTCTTTTAAGGAATTTCTCTATTTCCTCTAATTTGTTAAGTATATTGGAATAAATTTTTCCATAATGTTTTTTTATTGTTCTTTTAGTGTCTGTAGAATCTATAGTGATGTCACCTCTCTCGTTCCTGATTTTAGTAATTAGTATCTTCCATGATTTTTTCAAGATAATTCTAAGGGACAAAGGAAGGATGCCTCAAAGGGAATACAAATATTTAGGAAACTGATCAGACTTTGAGAAATGTAAAATAAAAGAGGTAAGAAATAAGACATCCTCAGGTAGTAATAAATGTTCCCCCAGACTGGGTTAGCATCTTCTAACCCTAATCCTTTCCCTCATTTATAATACTTATATTAAGTTTCTGTATATAGTTTGGGGAAAGTAGTTATTTAACAACTGTTTTATTTACTTCCATAGCACTAGAACACAGCATAGTACCTGGCACATAGTAGGTGCTCAAAAGTTACTTTCTGAATGTGTTATGGATGAATTAACATAGTTACTTACCACGTTTGGAAAGTTTTTCTATGATTTACTATGGAATCTGGTTTCTATCTTTAGGGAACTCCAAATCCACGGAAGATTTTATACAAGTGCATGACGTATTGAGATTTGCAGTGTGACATTATATTTAGGGCATGGAAGGTAGTAGACTAAGGAAGACTGGGGCTAGAGAGTTCAGGAGCCCTTGTTTATGTGAGGACTATCTGGGGAGTAGAACTTATAAAATTCATTTGAATACTTACAGGAGAGAATGAGGGGAAATTCAACGTAGAGAATGAGAGAAAAAAGGAAGCAGAACAGATTCTCAGCAATTTGGGTAATTTGTTAGATATGTGCCATTAAGGAAATTTAAAAATAATAGAATAAGAAAAAAACTTTACACATTTCAAAAGGACAGGTA
The DNA here is from genome assembly GCF_964656455.1 of Halichoerus grypus. Taxonomy (NCBI): domain Eukaryota; kingdom Metazoa; phylum Chordata; class Mammalia; order Carnivora; family Phocidae; genus Halichoerus; species Halichoerus grypus. The sequence goes on from NC_135715.1 coordinate 109,541,466, forward strand.
CCCAGTTGTTACCTATATAAAACAGCACTTTGATTCTTTTTTCTTGAAATCATTCTCAATGAGGTTGCCATAGCTTACTTTAAAAAGAGGTGAGAAAAGCATAATATACATACAGATCTCATTATCTATATAGCACTGATACAACCTAAGTAGGTTCAATGGATTCATATAACAATTTCCCAACAAGTGAAACATCTGTTAAGTATAAAATACTTTGATGTTATATCAATAAAAATATTCTAAAATATATCACCTACTTCCCAGAAGCATTTTAAAATTCCTCTCTCTCGCTTTCTCTCTTTTTGCTTCCCACTCTGGGAATGACTATTATAGGAACACTTGTTATTTTGATAAATAAATTAAGACTCGGAGAGGTTAAATGACATTTCTAGTGTCACAAGTTGAATTTGTCAACCTCAAGATTTGAACTCAGGTGTTTTTATTCTAAATCTGGTTTCTTCCCACCTTACTGTGTTATCTCCATCTATATTTTGATATTATCCAATGGTGCGCTCATTAATTCATTAATTAACTGTAAGGCCAAAAGCACAATCAAAATTTAGAATAAGAATTCTGAAAAACTCATGGTTAAGGTAGGAACATATTTCCCTAAGGCAGCATTTTAAGGGAAAAAATAAAATATGATGTTATGGGAAGAGGATGGGCCTTGTGATCAGGCCAACTTGGGTTCAAATGTGGGCCTTACCACATACTATGAGACATTGTGTGGCAAGCAACCAATGCCTAGCGTGTCAATGTTCTCATCTTTAAAATGGGCATGTTACCCAGATGATAGAGTTATTGTAAATGTTATTGTAAGCATTGATAACATCAGCTGTGTACTTTCTGTCATAAAGCCTGGCGTTGTAAAGTGTTAATTTCCCTTTCTTCCACTTAGTAAAGAGTTGATTTTAGGAGCAAGGGTTTTAGCTTCCATATATCATTGCCCGGTCATACGATGTCACTGCCTAGTGGTAAGAAAGACTTTCCAAACCTTTAAAAAAAATCATAACTTACCATCCCGCTTGGAAGCAGTAAGTACATAGACTGAAAATATGAATCCATTTCTTCCTGCTTATATAAAATCAGCAGTTTCATTGTCTTTCCCTGTAGTCATTCTCATTGAGGTAAAGCAGGAAAAAGTTTGAGAAGAAAAGCAAAGCAACTCAGCATTCAGTATGGCTATTTTCTGTATTTATTTTAACAACTGGAGAATATCATTTGGTTTTCTTCTTGGACCAAAGACCATTAACTTCTATGCAATATGTGGTTTTTCACTCACTGCAGGTCTGGTTTAAGCATGTTCTAATTCTGAACTGATTAAGTGCAGCTTGATTTCTGGATGGCAGTTGTTTATAAGTTATAATAGTTTTCTTAGTTATTGTGTTGGAATCCACAATGATGCTTACCTTGCATACAAGATGATGTCTTTGTCTGCAGAAGTCATCTTTGACCACAATACCCACAGGTCTAGGGTAAAAAGACACCACAAATGGCTGAAAGTGTCAACATAAATAACTATCAATAAATATTATGGAATATAGCAAAAGCATTGGGCTTTTATCTTGCTAACCTATCAGAGCTAACTGTATGGCTATTATTGTCACAAGGGATACTCCCAGCTTAGCTATATACAGTATTGATAAAGTGCCCATCACCGTGGTATCTAAACACTTGGGCAATCTAATTAGGCTAGTCCAATTACTTGTGTAGAAGTAGAAAAGGTGCACTTCCTTATATTCCACTCCACTGGAACCAATTTGATTGTGTTTTTAAAAGCAAGAAAAGCCTTCTGTGAGAATAGCTTTCTAGGCCTCTTGTTCCAAGATTAAAAGCCTGTCTGGGTAAAGAAATGACTGTTTCCTATTCCTGAAGGTGATAATGTTCGGAATCAAGCTACTCTCTAGCGGTAGAAAACACCACAGCCCAGAGATCTTGATTGAGAACATTCTACTCCCTTTTCTTTCGAACTTCACTCTGGGGGCAGGTAACTGAAAAGTACTTTCTAAAAGCAGTTCACCTGAAGGTGAATTATTTCCGAAGACCTCCTTGGTGGAAAAGCAGTGTTCTCCCCTGGCCTATGGAGTCAGAGTACTTCTCCTCCTCTCTAGGAGATTTAACTGGGTCAGACCTGAGTTTAACCTTGATAACCAAAGCCACCCCTCGATTTTTATTTCTCACAGACAAGAGAACTTAGGACATATTTTCTAGTGTGTGTGTGTGTCAGGAGTATTAGCCATGAACATAATCACTAATAAATATTTTTAGAATTTAAAGTTGATCAAAGTTTGTTAAAAGCAGTTTCTGTGCCCTGAAGTAAACTGTGAATACTATGCTTATATAGAAAAATAGTGTGTTGCTAATACATACCTCAGGATAAAGAACAGTTATCCTTCAGTACTGCCAAGACTTCTCTCTGAAATTTATCACTAATTCAGGTTGATGGGAATCTAATTTATCAGATATTTTATTTTATTATATTTTTCATAACGAGGTAGCAATCAAGTCAACATGGCCTGCAATGTTTCAAAGTATAATTTAAAATTTCCTAGGACTAACATTTACCTTAAAAATGGGTAGACTATTATTTTGCTCTTTGGTCATCCCATCTATATTGTGCATATTATATTTCTTGCTGCTCAGTTCAGCTTTTTAGCAATCTTATTTCCTCTTTATCATCTCCAACATCATCAAGTTTCTACATGTGTCTCATTGGTTTCTTCTTCTTATTGTGGCACTGGACATAATTATGAGTCTTTTTTTAAGTTGATTTTCTTTCAATGCCTCCACTCTTCTGAGCCCGTTCTGTTAGTTGGGTGCTTCTCTTTTACATATCCATTCTTAGTTGTAAGATTTTTCTTCTCTCTTTCAATATACATTTTTTGGGGGAAGTATCTGAGTTCGTGGAACATATCCCTGGGCAGTCACATCAGTTCCTTTAGCTAACTATTCCTGTCCTTTCTCATCAGAATCATTTGCAATTGTCTTCTCAGAATTCCCTTTTTTAGAGTGTCCTTTTCCTCTTGAGCCATCTTCCTATATAGAAATTTTCACCAAGGGATCTTAAACAATTTTTCCCCCCTCTGGCCACTAAAACAATGGATGTAATTATTGAGCATCTACTTCATGACAGGAATTTTATGTGTGTTATCTCATTTACTCTCTATAGCTATCTTATAAGGTAGGTTAATAAGTACCAATATAAAGACCAGAGTTCAGAGAAGACAACAATTGGAGTAATGGACAAAGCAGGGTGGAATTTCAGGTATATTTGGTTCAGAAGCCTGTACTCTCTATTCTCTACTATAAATTAGAGTAACTTAAATATCCTTATGTTACTATCAAATACTACGTCAGCTGAATTATATTTGGCTGCAATAAGTGGAAAATCAGCTCAAAGCAATAATCTACTGCCTCATGTCACTAGAAAGGGTTACTTGAGATAGGCCGAATTAAAGGATTTGTTGATACAAGGATTCAAAGATAGAATCACAGACCCAGGTCCATTCAAAAGCTGTGCTGCCATGCACAAGGCTGGCTTCATCCTAATGCTAATTGCCCTCACTGTGCAGGATGACCCTCAGTAGCAACACAAACCATGTCCTTCCTCTGTTATCTCTGGTGAGAAGTAGAGGAGCATGTTTGCCAGAAATCTGAGCAACAGTTTCCTTTCACTGAATTTATTTGAATTATATCACACATGTATTTCTTAATATAGCCAGGAAAAGTACATTGCATTGGATTAAGCAAGGTTGAATCCCAGGTCAAAGACTGGGATCTGCTAATGGTGAGTCATATAATAGATCCCTGTACAATACTATTCTGTTTAGAAGAAGGAGAGGAGGATCAACTCAAGATAGGCAGTCAATGGGTATCTCCAGTCCAACTCATTAACTCAACACTCGCATGCCTCTTCTACTACCTTTGAAGTTTTTATACCTGTTTGAAACCACTCACTCCTCTCCAGAGCTTCATACAGCAACCAGCAATAGCTGGTTCCAGGAATCTGAGCTTTGTGCTCAATTTTCTTTTTCAGGTATAATGTAACTTCTCTAACAGACAGCTATCTGCCACCAAAGCACTTAACTATTCAAGAGCAGGGAAAGAAGGGTTAACTACAGCTAACATTTCTATTTGTAAATGTGAACAATGGAAAACATATGGTAGTTCTTGCTCCATAGAATACGTGATATTCTCCTGTGGAAGAAGAGTGTGAGTTCCATGCCCTAGCTGTGGAGCGACTTTCTGAGCCAACCAGTCCAACAGCTCTTGATTCTACTTTCTGGGAAAATCTCACTTACCCATTGTCTTCCATGGTTCACAACTGAGAAAGGTATGGTGAAGGATATCCTTCAGAAACATCTTCACCCCTAGGGACCCTGGGAGATCTGAAGTAGTTGTCTGTCCTAGTCAGATTTATTTGGCAATAAATCCCTTTTGAAAGTTGAGAACACTTCCAGTTTATTTATTTCTTGTCATTTATATTAGCTTTCAATAATTCTAGAGATCTTTTGTGGTCATATTCTGGAAATTTCATTCTCTTAGCAACAAGCTTCTGCCCATTTCTCTGGTGCTCCATTTAATTGATGCTATCTTCATCTTAGAACAGCTGTCAAGAGAAATTGAAAGAATAACTGGGTATTCTTCTTATGGAAGGGCATTAGAAATAGCCAGCAGAGACCAACATGGTCTGTGTCTATGGTTCCAAAATACCACAGATCTGAGTCAAACCAAATTTTTTGCGGCTGTGTGCCAAGAATAATTACAAACTTCATAGCCTGAAATGATGGGGTCTTTAATGCCTCCTCGCTAACTACTACATTCAAACTTTCTTCTGTGCAAAACCTGTTACTCGACATGTCCTTGATTCTGTTTTTAAAAATTATACCTCATACTTTCTCCCTCCTTCTTCTACATTCAGTATAATTCTTCAATTCTTGTATGCCTTTCCAACTGGTCATTCATTCTTCAGAAATTCTAGGACAGCCAATGGGGCTATCAATTGCATTTATGAAAAAGATGATTTTGCTGATATTACTTTCAATCAGATTTCAAAGTTCCATATTTCTGGACAGCGTGTGGGGAACCAAAAAAGAGCTCTTTACCCTGAGAAGTTAAAGCATGATTAGTGGTTTAACACAGCCAGGGACTGACATGTGAAAAAAGGAAGGACTTTATAAAAAATTATGAGAACAAGAATCAATCCTAAAATGCATAGCTTATGAATTATTAGGGGAAGAGATCAGGAAATCACTCATTTAGAGATAGATCTGCATGAATTCCAATGAATTGTACAGGTGATATGTCTCCACTGGAGTTATTTTTATTTTAGTACAAGAATACTAAATTACAAAAGAAAGCACTAAATTATCACAGAGCATGATAGAAACCTACCATATATGTTTCCTTGAGAGAAACCTAATCCCTGACCTATTATCTAGAAATAGTAGCAACAAGGAGAGTTTCTGCTGACCAGTAAATAACATAAGGATGTGTCTTAATTTTATCTCATCCTACATGGCATTCATTTTCCATTGCTGCTACAAAAAATTACCACAAAATTAATCACTTATTATCTTACAGGTCTGTAGCTTGCTTACAAGTCTGACAAGGGTTTCAGTGAGTTAAAATCAAGGTTTTGGAAGGTCTGTGTTCCTTTCTAAAGACTCTAGGGAAGAATTGATTTTTGGACCTTTTCCAGCTTCTAAAATCCTCTTACATTCCCCAGCTCATGGCCCCCTTCTTCCATCTTCAGAACCAGCAAAACACAGCGGTGTCCGAATCTCTCAGAATATTCCTCCATACTCACCATCTCCCTCTGACCACAACCAGGAAATCTCTGCTTTTAAGGAATCTTGTGATTAGTTAGGCCCCGCCCAGATAATCCAGACTAATCTCCTCATCTCAAAGTCCTTAATCTCATCACATCTGCAGTCTTTTTTGCTATGAAGATAGCATCCGCATAGGTTCCTGGGATTAGAACATAGGTATTTTGGGGGTCCATTATTCTGCCTACCACAGATGTTAAATAGGATATCACATTGCTTAAATGATAGGTACTTGAAATCCTGCATTGTTCTTGCACAAATTAATGAAACAACAAATGTGTAGTCAGTGTCAGCTATGAATAGAGAAGGAGGAGGAGATGAGGAGGGGTACAAGGGTGCAAAAAAAAGAGACTCCCCACTTAAGGACTATGTATTTTATTATGAAAATATGATTATTGATAATAACTACTTTGAAAATACATGCACAACAGAGGTGTGTTGATTTAATCTTCAAGAAAATGCAATTTATCATAATTTGGAATAAATCATTATAAAAGTTCAGGTAAGAATAAAGCATTAAAGAGAAGCAAGAAGGGCTTGGGGTGTGCTTTGTAGATTGAGTAATATTGGAATGGAGAGTAATTTACTCTGTTGTTAAACCTATATGCAGACTAACTTTCAAATCTCATAGGATAGAAAATACTGTGGAGATATTCATCTGAATCTTGACAATATGTTGATGTGACATTCCCATCGCCTCCTAAAAGGTTTCCTCACTGCCTTGATTCTGTTTTCTTTTTATTTTCAATCATTGTATTGTGTTTAGCATACAGAGCAAAATTTGGCGACAGCTTTGCGTTCTGAATGACTAATGAATTGTTCATCTGTGTGTAGGATCTCCCTGGTGCAAACTCTGTGTGAATCTCTATTTCTCCCTATTCAAAGATGACATCGTTGATTGTGGTGATATTACCCATGTATGCAGATCCAGCTGAAAAGACAAATGAGAGACCAGCATTCCTTTCTAAAACCCCATGCCCTTAAACTCTGTCCTTTGTTTGCAGGCGCAATCTGCTGTTTGACAAGTCTGTATTCTGGCTCTTCCTTTTTGTGCAGCCTACATGGCCATCTAGCTCTGAATAAGTCACCCTGTTCCTTTTTGTACTGTTGATCTGTCAGTTATTTTTGTCAGCCCAGAGTTCTGATGTACTTGTGGTTCAAGTCACCCTTATTCCAATTCTTTGATGAACAATTCCAACTTTCTATTTGAAGCTGAATACATAGACAATTCCTTAAAGTCAAGGATACAGGCCACAGAGGGCCCTAGAATCATTCAAGTTCATAAGACAAAACTTGGTTCCCCATAGCACTTCCTAAAGAGGAAGGACGAGAGAATCATTAAATTCATATGGGAATAAAATATAATTTCCAATATAGTCTTCTCTTCTCTATGAAACATCAAAATTTTAATTGTTTTTGGATATTGGAATCAGTAATTAAGTTGAAAATTTACATTTCTATCATGCTTCAGATCCCTGAGTTTAGACTTTAAAATTTTAATTATAACTAACATTTATTGAGCATTTATTATGTGCCGAGTACTAATCTAAGCACATTAAGTGTCAATTTAAGCTTTAGAACAATCCTAACAGGTAGGTACTATTGTTATCTCTATTTTACAGAACAAAAAAATTGAAGTATAGAAAAGTTATTCTTGTTTCCTCAGTAGAGGGACTGGCATTCAAACCTAGGCAGTGTGGTGCCCAAGCCAGCTTGTTTAGCCACTAAACTACACTGCCTCTCCCATGTCTCCTATGTTAGAGCATAATTGGATATAAACATGTTACCTATATCAAGATGGAGCCCAGTGAGAGAAACCAGACTTAGAACTAATGCCTAGAACAGTGTCTGAAACCCAGTAGGTCGAATGAATAAATGAATGAACAAACTGAACTTACCATGTCATGGGTCAAACTTTTGAAGACAGACACAGTGTAGGTACCATTTGGAAATCCAGAAAGTCAGTGAGAGCAACAACTTTGATTTGTTGAACACTAGCTATATATCGCAACTGTGCTAAAGGTTTTCTATAAAGTCAGTACAACTTAAATAGCATGATAAGGCACCTATCACTCGCCCCCTTTTAAAAACAAGGAAACTAAGACTTAGAAAATTTATGTAATTTGTCCAAGGTCTTGTCCAAGGTCAGACCACTAGTAATTTACAGACCCAAGATTTAAATCCAGGTCTCTCTGGTTCCATGATCCAAAGACTTAACCTCTTGTGCTCTAACAGTAGGACTTCAAGTCTCCATCAGGAGACATATATCACATGAAGCCAGAAGGGTAAATCCAAGATTAGCTTATGTTTTATAATTCACACAAACAACTGACAGGAAGAGGACCTCAGGCCTCTAGTGACTAGAGGGACCCAGGATATGTCTGATCTCATCACCAACACATAGATTCAGGCAAAAAAAGGACTAAGTTGGGGTGTTTGGGTGGCTCAGTCGGTTAAGTGTAGGCCTTCGGCTCAGGTCATGATCCCAGGGTTCTATGTGTGTAAAATAAATAAATAAAACCTTTAAAAAAAAAAAAAAAGGACCAAGTGGAAGTCCAATGTATCACACTGAAATTAAATTTTGGCTAAGACAAGAAGCAAAGGTAGACATGCCATTTAGGTAGCATATGCGGGGCATGCAGTCTAGAGTGTCTTCAATGCCCACTACTGCTTAAGGTCAGGGCAGATCTTGTACACCAGGGAGGAACTGAGCCCACTGGTGGCAGTTAAGTGTTCCATGATGGACAGAAGAGACTTAAAAACTCTAGGAGTTAGGCTCCCTCTAAAAAGGCCCTTGTTGCTTCTTAAGCTTCTTAGAGCAAATGCGGCCTCTGCCCCCCACCTCATTCCAGCTCCCTTTGTTTATATCACCTACTTTTTTTCTCTCTCATAGTGCAAAGACCTCACCTCTTTCTCTGTATTTCTAGTGCTATTGCATTTCTTCTATTCTGTGTGATACCTATCATACCTTCTATTGGAAGTTGAATCAGTACAGATGACAAAATCTGGGTTTGAAGATTAGTAAGACTGACGACTCACATCAGTTTGAGTTTGCTCTCTCTTTGTCATACTGCCTACCAGACCAGCAGAAAGGCAGTGCAAAGGACACACAAAATCAAGGATATACATGAGGGTGCTTCTGCCTGCCCCTGCCTATTCTATACAGCAGCATACCACAAATTTCATAGTTTCAACAGCTTGCACATAGTGAGGGATCCAACAGGTCACTGGAGACCAGTAACCTCTGTGGGCTTCCTAGTATTTACACCATTTGGCTGCTGGTGGTGATCACATCATCTTTCAAGTTCACCTTACAATCATATTTCTTTCTGTACCACAGTTACATCTACCAAACTCATCAATGTCTTTTATTACAATAACACATCCCCTTTAGGCAGTAGGACTGGCCCTGTCCTATCAATGAAATCTAAAGGACCTGAATATTATATTTTAAACTATTTACATATTTTTTAAAAAATAATTGTTTTACATATTGCAGGTTTCTAAAGATGAACATATTATCTCTATTTAATCAGCAGGTAAATTGACCTGACTCACTAAACAGAATGGGTTAATTGAGGTAAAACATCAGGTCCAGGCCAAAGAAAACCATTGGCAGAAATTACTGGAAAATAATTTGCAGGAATACTCATTAGTTCTTCTGGCTTTAACTACACTACCTCCTTTCTACAACTATATTTTCTTTGAGAACAATGTGTTAATGGCATGCCTACTGAGAAAATGATGTCTGAGACAGCTAAATAAAATAGTCTATGTTATTGGTCGAACAATAATTGAACATTACTATGAACAGTGTTCATACATTATAATGCAATGAAGAAGCAGCTTTAGGTTTTGTTTTGAGGGGTCCTTTTGTGAAACTATTATTTTGGTTCAGTAGCTCAAAAGTTAGGCTTTATTAACTAGTTTCTTTATATCAGTGGGAGATTGGCTTCTAGGTACACATGTGTGGTTCTCTGAGTATTTCTACTTGAGTGGCCCCTGAAAGGAGTAGCTCCTTGGAATGTGTCATTAGTAATGGCTCTTGTGACACATCAGAGCAGTTGGATACAATGCATCGTTCCTGATTTAGGAGATAATTTTGCCTTTAATTACAAAAGTAAAGGATTATTGATTTGACTAAGGAACTTAATGCTTACAGACATCTTAAATAAGATTATGCTAGAGGAGGTCCTAGCAAAATTTGGGGATACTTAAAGAAATGACAAATGTATAGGTGTCCCATTAAAACAATGATGGCAAAAAAAAAAAAGTCAAATAGTTTGCTTCAGTAATGATCGGTAGTCAGCCATTATTATTATTATATAGCTATGCCTTCGGTGTGTTTGGCTGTGGGTAGTTCTACAAAATCAGGTTGTCTGTCATTATTCTCATCTCTATGTAATCTTTAAAGAGTGCAGTATATTCAACTGTCTTCCAATACTTTATTTGGATTGTTTTGATTTTCTTTATGTATTTGCTTAAATACAACATAAAATATTTATATAGGTAAATTCATACCAGTTGTTGGGTGTGATTTCAGGCCAACAACATTCTCCTCTTACACCATCAGCTAAAGATATGAGAATCAGGTCTCCATGATATAAACTTTGTAAAAGCTTTTATATATACCACAGACAAATAGTGTGTACTTCATGATATGGAAAAACCCATTAACAATTTTTATTAATATAGCAGTAATTATAAACTAGGCCATGCCATGCCTGCTCTAATAAAAATAATATTTTGCCTAAATAAAGGAGGTTGAAAAGCATTATTTGAGACAGATTAGATTTTCATTTCAGAAGAACTACCACAATTAATGGACACAAAGAGCCAAAATATGAGGCAAATCCCCTACATACATGTGTTAGAAGATCCAAATAATTTTTAAGTTAATTAATGGACTTCACTACAGATACTACATAATACATTCAGTATTAGTTGATTTTAAAATTTAGCCAAAAATTGCACTTGTGTTAAACTGGTTCAATTTATTTATTTATTTATTTATTTATTTATTTATTTATTATGAACTGGTTCAATTTAATAAAAAGGATACAGAACCTCAACTTAGCCTCATTCATTCAGGAAATGAAGGAAATGCTGAGCTAATAAGGCAGAATAGTTTTCCTATGAGATTGGGCGTTCTTCTACTTACCATGGTACCCTTTAATGGTCAAGTCTGAGAATAAGTTAAATCAATATTTATATTCATTTGCTTTGCCTACAGTATACATATCCAAGGGCAATGGTAAAACACATAATTTGGAGTTGGTTTAAGCTCTAAGTTGAATACAAGCATATCAAGAAGTTATTTTGCGTTCCTAATCTTGACTCCTGAAAATTTTAAAAAAATATATCAGAAAGACAGTGTTTGCTTCTCTCTGTAATGGAATAACTGCTAATGAACCTGCCCTCCCACTCTAAATGACTATGCAATTTGGCAAAATATAAGAGGCCTGAACAACATGTCATCAGAATGATGCAATGAAGATTGCTAGAGATGTAAAGAAGCAAAAGATACAGCCCACAATCAAGAAAGAAGCAGACAACAGAAACAGAACTTAAGATGACCATGACAGTAAAATTAGCACATAATGATTTGAAAACAGCTATTATAAATACATTCAAAGACTTAAGGAAAAGATGGCCTTATTGAGTAAACAGATTGAAAACCTCAGCATAAAAATGTAGAAAAGAAAAGAAAAAGAAAGTGAAGGAGAGAAAAGGAAAAAAAAGGACCTAATGGAAGTTCAAGAACTGAAAAGTGCAATCTTTGGAGTAAAATTTACTGAATAGGCTTATCAATAGATAGATATTTACAATATAAAGCATTAGTGAACTTGAAGACATATAATAGATATTATCTATTATAGATATCTATTTTACATATATATTTGGGGGGAAAATGACCTAAATATCCCAAATTTGATGAAAAACTTCAACTTATAAACCCAGAAATTTCAGTAAATTTTAAGTAGATAATATATGAAAGAAAAGCAAAAACTCTAAACAATAAATTTGAACTTAAAGCCAAAGATGGAAATATAAATTTTTAAAGTTTACAGAGAAATCAAAATATAATTTATGCATATATGGAAACTACATGAATTGTGACTGACTTCTCACTAAAAACAAAGGTAAAGCATCCTTAAACTGCTGAAAAAAAATCAATTCAGTGTTTTGCTATTTCTATTCAAAATTCTACAAAATTTTCTAGCCAGTACAATAAGAAAAAAGAAAAGTTTGGAAAAATAACTCACAGATCACATTATTATTTGCATAGAAAATTCTAAGGAATCTATAAAAAACATTACTGGAAATATAAGCAAATTTATAGAAGTCGTAGGATCAAGATCAGCAAAGAAAAACTATTGTATATCTGTATGCAAGCAAGCAGCAAACAATTAGAAATTGAAATTTTAAGAATTTAAATTAAAAATTACATCAGAAACTCTAAAACATTGCTGAGAGAAAATTTGAAAGACCTAAATAAATAGTGGAATATACCATGTTCATGAATTAGAAGATTCAATATTGGTAAGAAGTCAACTCTACTCAAATTGATCAATACATTCCACACATCAAATTTCAAACAAGCATTTTTATGGACATTGATATGTTGATTCTAAAATTAATATGAAAATTAAAACAGCATAGAACAGTCAAAACAATCTTGAAAAGAAGAAAAAAATCAACAGGAAAGAAGGAAAGAAAAGTCTTTTCAACTTTTCAACAAATAGCACTAGAGTAGTTGATTAAAAAAAAAACAAAAACCTTTGATTCCTACCTCATATGCACAAAATTAATTTAAGATTGACCATAGGCTTAAAGGTAACATGCAAGTCTACATAGCTACATATTGCATATTGTAGAATACCTTCAAGACCTGGGAGGTAGACAAAGAATTTTTTTTTTTTTTTTTTAGTAACCTCTGTGCCCAATGTGGAGCTTGAATCCACAACCCCAAGATCAAGAGTCATATGCTCTACCCATTGACCCAGCCAGGCACCCCTAGGCAAAGATTTTTTAGACAAGACATAGAAAGCAATAACCCTAAAAGAAAAATTTTTATTGGACTTTACAAAAGTCACCATTAAGGAAACAGAAAGCAAGGCACAAATTGGAAAAAAAAATGTTTATAACATATATATCTGACAAAGTCCTTGTATATATGTAGGATATAAAAATATATTACAAATCAAGAAGATAACACATAACCTTATAAAATGGACAGAAGATTTAAACAGACCTTCACAAAAGAAGACATGCAAATAGTCAATGAACTTATGTAAACATGAAAAGTTTATTGACATTAATATTCAGGGCATCAGAGGAATGCAAATTAAAGCCACAATGAATACAACTTTAACTCATCAGAATGGCTAAAATTAAGAAGACTAATAATCCCAAATATTGGTTAAAATGATAACTAGAACTCTTGTACATTATTGAGGAGGGTATAAAATAGAAAATGTTAGGCAGCTTCTTAAAAATTGAACATACTCCTGTCTATAACTCAAAAATTGTACTCCTACTTATATACCCAACAGCAATAAAAAAACATTAATCAGCAACAACAAAAAAACTTGTACAAGAATTTACAAGCTTTTTTTATTATAGCCAAAACTTCAAAATGACTCATATGTTCATCAAAAGGAGAATTTGTCAACAGGTCACATAATGGAATACTATTTAGCATTAAAAAAGAACTATGAATACACACAATAAAATGAATCTTAAACATTTTCCTGAGGAAAAGAATTCAGACACAAAAGAATATATACCTACATGATTCCACTTACGTGAAGTTCAAGAACAAGCAAAATTAATCTATTGTGACAGAATCTATTATAATGAGAATAATGGCTGCATATGAGAGGATTGAAGACTGAAAAGATGTCTGATGGAAGTTTTGGTGGGTGAGAAAATGTGCTATACTTTGTTCTAATTCAACTGAGTTATTGAGTGCATACATTTGTCAAAGTTAATCAAATAGTACACTGAAGATTTATTCATTTAACTGTATGAATTTTACCTCAACTGTACTTCAACTAAAAACAAAAAGGAAAGTAATTGAAAGATCATTAATGGCTTGTTTCACTATTGTTATCCCGTTTTGATTCTACATGCTTCCAGTAGTTATCTCCTTCATCGTTTCATTAACCCTGATGGTGCCAATGATTCTAAAGTTATCTCAGAGCCTCTGAAAGGGGTGGAGACCCAATCTACTGGTTAACTAGGCAAAACTCTTAAAGCAAGGAAATGAAATAGGAAATTTAACCTGCCTGGGGATTTCTGTGTTGTGAACATAAAATTTGAGAACATGTGGTTGGTGTACTTGGTAACTAAATCCTAAGTTTGGATACCAAAATCAGTGGGTAAACTAAAGAATGTATATTGCTCTATTTATCTTTAGACAGTGGACTAGGGAATGAAGCAAAGCTCCTTGATTATTAGAACCCTCAGCTCCACTTTCATGCACCTTTCTGGATTCTCTCAGCTCTATTTCTCTTCTTCAAATGCTAATAGAAATTTATACTTCATTACTGTGCTTTGCATTTTAATTGTGTCCGTGTTTTATCACCCCTCCTAGTGGGTGTGCTCTTAAGGCTAAAAACTGTTTATTATCTCTGTCACTCATAGCACCTAACATTATTTAATTTAGATCAGGAGCTTGGTAAAGGTTTTAAGTATTCAATGGATTGAATTTGATTGGACTAGATGAAATAACCTTTGTAGATAATAGAGTCACAGGTCAGGCAATATTAATAGGGATCTGAAGAATTGAATTCATTTGTGCTATCATATAACAAAGTTATTGAGGACTCAACATGTGAAGAAACTGAGATGAGAAATTTTTAAAAATCAAAGATAAAGAAGGTATAGTTTCTTCATGCAAAGTTCTACCATGCTGTCAGAGAAAAGACAAGGTGTATAATTGATGTACAATAAAAAGTGGAAAGTGGTGTGAAAAAAGAGAGGGGGTTATTAACTCCTATGAAAATTCAAAAGGGGAAGAATATGGTTGCCTCTATTGTGATTCTCCTGTTAGAGAACCTTGCTATCCATTATACCAAATTTAACTCGTGTTCAGTGTATGCATGCTGGGAAAGCCAAAGTAAATACTAGTAAGATGTTCTAGGGATTCTCTTGTCAATAAAGAAAAAAAAAACTTTTATAGAGGAGAACATTCAGCATTCCTTCTAGAAATCAAGTGTGAGTGAATGGAAATGATGCCAAAATTTGTTTGTTCCTTTTTTCCTAACAACAGAGACCACTAACCTGTGAGGAGCCCTGGCTTTTAATTGTATTTTTGTCCCTAACTTGATAGATGGCTTGGTCATTCACTTAAGCCCTCTGTAACACATAGCTTTTACATTCACAAAATTAGAGATTAGGACAGAATGGTTTCCAGGGTCTACTTCATCTCTAAAAATGTCACAGTTCTATGTTCTGTGGCTTTATGATTCTAATTATATTTGATAAGCTCTTTTATGTGATTTTGGTGATTGGAATGAGGTTGTCAGGTTTCCCAAACTTCATTGATCTATATGCTAATTTTATTGATAATATTTTCAGTAATATCAATGTTAAATATTTTTTTCTAAAAATCAAATGACTTTTATACTTAAGTATATTTAGCTTTATCCTAAGTAATAATGTCCATGAAAGCATACATTTTAAGTGTTAGATTTTCCTAATACTCATTAAAATACATAACCATTAAATTTGTCTCTTGACCACCAGTAATATTGTATTCTACTTTAAGAAGCACTGCTATATTAAGAAAGACTTATCCAGTGTCTTTGCCAGTTGACCGTCAATCATAAATGTTATCAGACTAGGTTAACCTATATGCAGCAGTATCTATAAAGACTAAAAAAAAATATATGGTGCACTCAATCAGAATCTTCTAAATCCTGAGATTCAACTCTTAAGTGGGTATGTGCATTACCTGGAAAACAATTTGTAAAATAGATTTTTAAAGTTCAGAGTAAATTGGAGAAAAGGCTACATTACATTTGAACCTTAATAAATACTTAATAACCCATAAGACAAATAGCCATGAATTACTAGAATGATTTCAAGCACAGTGCGTCTGCATAGAGCCAACCTGCTCTCTTATTTTTGTTCATTATAAAACAGGAGTATAGTATTGCAAAGTTTATTAGCTCTGTTGATTTGTGTATTTTATAAAATAAGACATTTGAATAATAAGGAACCAGAACCATTAGGAAAATCTATTTCCTTTCTCTTCTTTCTCTTCTCTATCTAGTCTCCCCTGCCCAAGATAGCTGTAAAATGTCTTTCACATAGAGAGGGAAAAACGTGAAGATTCCTCTAACTCTGTCCTCTTTTATGGAGGTTGTTTATTTCTTGAACGAGGGGTGTGTGTGTGTGTATGTGTGTGCATGGGTGTGCATGCACACTTGTGTGTGTGTGTGTGTGTGTGTGTGTGTACAAGCTTAGGTCCTCAGGTGGAACCGTGGTTCCTGTGCTTTCGTCCTCGAAGCTGTTTTTCTGGAAGGGAATGGAGGCAGCTGTGTTTACAGCTCAAGTCTTGGCATACATTTACCAGAATCTATTATTCATATCATTCAGTATCAGGGAGAGATCTCAGGCCACCTGTCTATCTGACAAATTCACCCTTTTGTGAGCTTTCTGTTCATAGCAAATTATGTTCACATTGATGAATTGAGTTTTTATGAGCATTGCTAACTAACATTCTCACAGAAGGCCAGGGGCAAGAGCCTGCAAGTGTTGCTGGTCCACAAGTAAATGATAAAAAAAAAAGAAAAGAAAAAAATGGTAGTGTTTAAAGACAATTTGCCATGAAGGGATAGTTAAATCATTTGGCAGTGCCTTAATATTTATAATTCCAAGACTTTCCATAAATTATTGCAAATACTTTGCTTATAACAAACAAAAACACAGGAAAAATCCACACATTATTTTTCTCTGTGGCACAGAATATTTTTTAAAAATTGTTCCACATTTTAACAGGTAACCATTGACCAGGGCAAAACATGGAGTGGTTGAAGTATGCCCAGCATTAATAAATCCAGCAATTTTATACTATAATGTGGAAAACTTGCAGCAATTATGGCTTAAATTCCAGATTCGTATTTCCATAGATACAAAATGGATTTTTTTTAATCTCTAGAAATCCTATACCGGTTATAAAGCTAAACCATGTGGCATGAGTTAAATAAATGAGAGCAATCTTTCACAAAAGACTAACAGAAATCCTTCTAAATGGTGGGTGGGGAAATACCCAATGTTCATGAGAGAAATGAAGATTTCCTTCAGTTTACATATAGAATTGGTTCTTCTCTCAGGCTTCTGAGAGAAGTCCCCTGCATTTATTCTGACTCTTATTCTGCATTTCATTTAAAGCTGCTGAAAAAGAGGAGAGAATCTCACAAGAAAGACACATTCTAGTTCTACTATACCCACATTTCAAAGCTCTAATTCAGAATCTACTTAAAATGATAAACCTGCTTAGGTGGCAGATCTACTAGTCAGTATGTACTTAAATTTTTAAAAAAGCAACAAAACAAATTTTACAGGAGGGTGAGAAATATCATCAATAAAAATCCATGTTCTCAGTTCACTACAGAACTGTGACCCCGTCATCCCCAAAGTCAGACTATTACCTTTGATAAAGTACAATCTTATTCTCTTAACTCTTAGTAAAAGTGGAAACATTTTAAGCTCTTCACAGTACCCTGCCAAAACGTGTGAGACACATCACCTTTCAATGCAAAGACACCATAGCACAAAGAACACTTGGCATTATCCCTTGAAAATGCACACCTTTCGGAGGAGCAAATGGGAAGTGTAGTCTGTTAAACACCATATGTGAGGGAGCCGCACCAGTCTTATCTCTCCTTCCAAATGCTACAAGCTGCCACCTCGATGTGGTGTGTGTGTGACTCTGGGATAAAATTGGTGACAACCAAGTGCCTACCTGGTCCCAGTGTCAGGAAGCCTGCTGACCCCTTGAGTGTTCTGCTCGATACGATACTATGCTTTCATACCTCTGAGAAATAGATTGCCTAGGCCTTTGTGTCAATGTAGTAGCCCATGTGAAACTTGCAGCCTTAGCAGTGGCTGCCATTGCCCTGAGAATCATGGGTAAAATGAAGAGACTGGGTTTGCCATCCTTAACGTACGGGGAGATGCAGAGGCAGGCAATTAAAAAAAAATTTTTTTTTTTTACTTTTCCTTCTGGTCTATATATGTTACAGATAGATGTTTATGTCTTATTAAAAATAAATTTTGAGAGAGTCATGGCAACAAAATGCTGCAGTCACAGGTTTGATTGGAATTTTCTGTGGTAAGCATGGGGACCATTCATCCCCGATTCCCTCCTTTTATCCAACTATGTTCCTATTTCTGTTCGGAAAATATGATACATGCAGCTTTAAGGCAACAGAACAAATTTACCTTCAATAATTTCTCACTGTAAGAGAATGGGAATTAACACAGGAGATAGGGATCAAGGGTTTTCATCGCCAGGTAACCCATTTGAGATGAAAGGTGCATTCTTTGGTGGCAAAGGCATGGCAGGCAGCATTGTGCAGCTCAGTGCCATATTCATAGTATCAAGCAGCTGAAAGACCACCATTTTGCTCCCTGAAACTGCTACTGCATTTCAAGCATTGCTAGAAGGCTGAAAGTTGGCTGCAACTGGCAGAGCATTGTTCTTTTTTTAACCCATGTGATAGGTATCTTCAACAGTGTCAAACAAATTTGTAGAGCTGGTGATTAGTTGCCCAAAGAGCATAATGTATGCATTATTAATTAAAGAAGGTAAGTTTGGCTAATTGTCATTTCTATACAGTAGCAGTGCACTAAGATACATTTTAACAATCTATAAATAATTGATAATTTTTTTTCTTTCATCTTCCTTCCTAGTTTGCATAAAACTAATGACTTGGTAAATGTTACTCACTTCAAAATATTCCACCGCTTCTATGAAAATTAAACTAACACTGTAACCTTAGCAAATAAGAAGATTTTTTTTTCTTCTATTGCAGGTTAAAAAAAGATAGGAAATATAACACTTGTAACAAAAATGTGATTCTGTGAAATCCAAATGAGAATCATAAATAATATAAAATCAGCATTAAGAGTATGACTTTAATAAATAGGATTGACTTTTAAAACCTGAAGATTCATATATATATATACATTGTGTATACATACACACACACACACACACACACACACACACATATATATATATATATTCCAGTAACCCCAAAGTCTTGCTTGTTCAGCTTTCAAGAGCCTAAAACTAGGACCCAAAGGTTTGCTCCAGGATATCGGCCATGCCCGGTGCTGGTGTTTTAAATACCTACTAATAACTACATGAATAATCTTTTAAATCCGGTTGTCAGAGGACACAAATTTTTTCTCAAATGAGATGTTCCAGGGTAGTTTCTGTATGCTTTGTTGATTTGACTATAACACCTAGCCAGATCCTTGTAGCAAGAGATTTACTGCAGCAAAAGTACCTACTCCTCCTTTTTTTGAGGAGCTCTCTGTTATTTTTACAAATCCACAATCTGTCAGTCTTGTGTAATAGCATAAGAGCTTACTCTCTAATTTTCAGTGCAACTGAATACATTCTCGGAGTTATTGATGGCACTATAATTTCACGTTTATTTTGTTTGGAATACATTGTGGTTAAAAAAAGATTTTTTAAGAAGACCCACAAACTAAAGTATTGCCTAAGTGACATATTGTTATTTAAGCCTTCATTGAGTCTTACATATGCTTCATTATGATAAAAAACAGGTTGTAAGGACTGATTCTGTGACCTTTTTTTCTCATTTTAACCCTACTGATATGTCACCCATGGCAACCTTAAACTGATTTTAATAGAGTCGATCCTATTATTCATTTAAATTGAGGTGCAAGAGCACTTAGACCAGGAAAATTTGCATTCAGCAAATGGGGATTTGATGAGCAAAAATGATAAGATATATGTTGTATAACATGGCCTATTTTGCTAGCAAATAAACAGCTCTTGAAATTGATAAACTTCAGAATATTTTATCCTCAAATGTTTATACATAAATGATTAAAATGCATTAGCAATTCTGCTTTTGAAAAAAAAACATATTGGGAAAACAACACAGTTGTGTTGCTTAAATTTGTAATTAACAAATTTATTACTAATTCTGTTCAGTTCTTTAATATGCTGCATTCCTGAAGAAGAACATTAATACACAATGGCAGAAAGAAGCTAATTTTAAGACTTTGGAGAAATGAATGTCTTTTAATGCTGTGTGTTTCTCTTATCTACATGCCACATTATTGTAATAAGTACATTCAGGAATAATTTCTTTTCAAATATTTTTACAAATCTTGCTCTTATTTGCATGCAAGTAAGTTGTCAGCTTAAATCTTTGAAATGCAAAATATATCTCATTTCTATATTTCATCAAGGAGCCTTTCATGTTTAATAAATTACAACTTAGATCCTCCAAGACTTTGTTTTTCATTAACTAAAAGCAAAAGGATACATTTAAAATCTTAATCACAACCTGCAAGGGTATTTGCATGTTGCTGATATTTGTCTTGATGGGACTTCTAATATTTGCAAACTAATCAGGATAGCAAGGTTATACCAATAATTTCTGAAGACAAAAAACTTTCTGCATTATTTTCTTTATTATATTCAAACAGAAAACTTAAAAAAAAACTTTCAGTGCCTTAGCCCCAATAATCTGTATTTTTTTGCACATCCTCTTCTCCTAAAGATTTTAATTGGAAAAATGGCCACATCTCAGAAGCACTATCAAAAAATGTGTAGAAGAATGTCACATCTGGGTTCAGTCTAGTCTTTTATTAGTGCTTGATCAGCATGTATTGGACAGAATTGTTAACAACACAAAACAAGCAAGGTAAAACACCCACCACTGCCACCCCAATAACCACCTCATGGTTCTGCATAGAGTTGCAGATCCAGGAGAAATCACAGATCTTCACTCTTTTAACTTAACTCCAGTTTAGACAGGAGGTAAGGGTGTTTCTGCTTTTTTGGTTTCAGTTGTTATTTTTATTTTGTCCAAACATCTAGCTGATCTTGCAGAAAGTCTTCTGGACTCTGAAATAAGATGGATCATCTCATCTCAGCAGAGGCAAAAAAAATCTTGACAGCACGATATCCTTTGGTGGGGGGGGGGGGGGCGTGTCCCATGGGCCACAGCAATACAATGTCACAGAAGAGGCAAACTTCTGCTGAACTTGCTACCCTGAGACCTTCGGTTAATCTTTTGCTCTAGAATGGAAGATCAAAAATCCCGAGCAGTTTAAAAAATATGCAGCTAATGTCATGCAGTTAAACTGATGTAGCATGCATGTTGTTTTGCAAGCTAACAGGTTAAATATGGCTTTGCTTTAAGATTCCCATCAAATTTCGTTTTTATAGAGAAATCTCTGAAAGCAGAAGGGGTTGAGGGAGGGTGAGGTAAAAAGAAATAAATCATTGTAGTCTCAGGAACAGTAATCCTTGTTGAGGATTTTGGCTGATTGATATAAATAACATCGTCCCCGCCATCTGTCCGAAGAGGGACCTTTCCAGTCAGTGTTAAGCTGCAACGGCAGAATAATTAATGAATGGTGTCCTTTGTGCTGGTAATAAAGACAAGACAAATTATGTTATAATCCAACTGCTGCTCATTTGTCACAGCCAAATAAAATGTCAAATAAAAGTGAGGGGGGCACTGTGTTTGTTTAATGGACTGCAAGCTACCTGTTTCTATTGTTGACAGACAACTAGAGTATAAGTTCTGTATGTTGCAGTAAAGAAAAACCTACAAACGGAATTCGCGTTTCCTGGGGGGTGGGGGTGGGAATGTAGGGAGACCATGGGGGAGGACTGACAGATAAACACTGAAGTAAGTTTTAATTAGAGAGCTAGAATACCACCCGCTCCTTTGAGTAAGTTGGTTGCGATTACAGTGCAAAGCGCTGCCTGGAAAAGTCCAAGTTCAAAACACAGACAAGCTATTTGCAAATCTGTAAGAACTTGGTAGGGCTCTCATCTTGCATTTTCAGGATAGACACATTCATCCAGTTGCTAGGAAAGCCAAATAATGAAAACATAGCTGGGATTTAGCAAGTTCCACTGGGAATTACCTATGATAGAGGGCAGGGCTGCACTTCCTCAGAACATGCTCCTGCTGTAAAAATTCACAAACCTGGCATTCATACAGGCATCTGTCGCTTGCTCTAATGCCAGTTCATAGTATACATACAAACATCTGCTTCCGCGCACAAAGGGATACAGAGCGCTTGACAGGTCTGTGTTAGCAGGGTTCGCAATGCCAGTTCTTTATGCAAAAACCCTAATGCTTCCCGTCAAGCCATTAGAAGTGATACAATCAGCCCAGGCCCCATTAAGCCATCAGTGTCCACCTGTGATAAAGATGGCCATTTGTTTTCTTAAAGCCCACTTAATGTCTGCTTAACTCAATTTGTCAGGAAATGTAGAACAATTTCCTCACAGCCTGAAATTTGGTAGTGGTTCAAAGTCAAAAGGCCAGGTCTAGTCCTATTCAAATGATATAATAAACAGTCTTCAAATCGAAATCTCCCTTGAGGAGCTGATGTTTACTTTAAAAAAAAAAAATTACATTAGCTAGAAAAGAATATCATTTGCATCCTTTATTATTATTTTATTTTTTATTTCTAAAGTCCGGGAATATGTCTACCAGTGAAAAGGGCCACTGCTTGATTATAAGAGAAAATAACTTTCTTCTTTTTTAAAATTCAGCCAAAAATTGGGTTTAGAAAGAACCGGAACGGCCTTTGCAAAACACTAGTCTCCTGCTCTAGCAATCACTTCCAACCTCTTCAAGGAATCCCATTGCAACGTGTGTAAATTTACTTTTTCGCCGAATTTTGTTTAAAACATTCTCCATATTCTTACACTTCTAGCTATTTATGGGAGATGGCCTTTTATATCCCTTAAAACTAAATGACTGCTTTTGAAAATATTTTACTTTAAAATGATAGTAATCCAATAGGGGGGCTGCCTTTGTACCCGTCCAAATTCACTTTAAGTCACATGGCCTATTACGCATGCGTAAATATGTCTAGTCATCTGGAAGGCAGAAAGGAATCAGAAGACATTTCTAAGATTAACCATAAGGGGGCCCTCTTAAATATTACAGATGCACTGGCTTCCTACCGTTCCAAGTTGGTGGTCCTTACAAATCTAACACCAATTTTGAATAAAATTTTAACCAAAAAATTTAATTTTTGTTTGTCCAGCAACTGCCACATTCAGAATAGTTAACTTTTGGTTCCTTGGGTTTCTGCTTATAAGAATTCTGCCCTAACTACTGATGCTGACTAGAAAGAATAATTTCTCACTATGGACGTAAGGTGAACTGAAGAACTGAGTCAATTACCTGGATAATTCAAACAACAGATATTAACTGGGAATCTAATATGTACAGAAAAATTGGGGCAAAAGTAAAGTTTAAGGATATAAATCAGCTGGATACTACCTCATTCTTTGACTTTACAAGTAGAGAAAGCTTTAATGAATACAGTTTCCAAAAGAGAAGAGAAATTGTGTGACTTAAAGGGGTAGGGCATGGGAATTAAATGTGTGCTTCAGCATGAGATGAATATCAGCTTATTTTTTCACTTAGAAATATTACCAGGAAATCTCATCCTTGAACCAGCGCTATGTTTATAGGTTTTATTTTCCACTCTTCAGAGGTTCAGTTCAACAAGCAATATAATACTCTAAGAAATGATTAGATTGAGGAAGAATCAGAAGTTGGAATATGGAACTAAAATATATTTACATACAAGGCCCTGCAGGATCAGCCATCTTTCTTCAGGTTGCAAATGCAGAGTACTGTGAACCGTGGTACTTTCTATCTTCGTCCTCTCCCTGCAAGCACCCTACACCCAGTATTTTCAGCCATGAGAAGGAAGTGTCACACTCCGACTTTGCTTTCTTGATTCTGGAGCATATTCATGAAGAAAAAGATTAACTGCAACAGAAATACCTAGAAGAAAGTCTAGTACATTATTTTCCTAGAAATGGTTTCATCTGTGAAAATAGCATATTTTCCCATGCCATAGAACAACTAAAGGTTATCATCTGTACCAAACACAGAGAATTATTTTTATTATCAAGATAGCATATACTCATTATAGAAAATTTGGAAAACGCATTTTAAAAATGGAAGGAAATCATCCATACTCCTGTTATTCAAAGAGAACTTACGGTTAGTGTTTTGGTATGTTTTCTACTAGTCTTTTTAATTAACTGCAGTACAGATATATAATTATACGGTATCTAAGCAATTGTACAAATGTATTTTAAATTGTCTAACAGATTATAACAATAATATATATTTATTGAGGCTAACTTGAACAGAAAAGTAAAAAGAAGACAATTAAAATCACTCTAAATTTCATCACCATATTTTGGTGTATTTCCTTTCGACCTGTTTGCTTGGCATTTTTTTTCCCTAACCTATTTAATTCTTAAAACATATGTAACATAGGAAAATTCATATACAATTCCTATTATTGCCTGATTTTTTTCCAGTCTTTATCACTTTAACTGTCCCCAGACTCCGTTTTTTCAACACAATTATTATAGATACAAAGCATGTTTACCAAAGAATCTTAGCAATGGGAGTAAACATTCTGCTGTTCTCTAAAGCTTTCATTTTTAAGAGGGGAAGAGAAGTCTTGTTTAGTAACTCTTCAGTGCAATGTTCCAATAATGGTGTTTGCTAGCAAATGCCAGAACTGAATAGCACCAGTCACTATTTTAAATGATCATCGTATGTCCCCAGAGCTTTCACCTGAACTGTGAAGAGAGGACCACTCTTGGTCTGAGAATGAAATAGAAGCCAAAGAGAAATCATCAAATGGTGCCTTCTGAGTTTTGGGTCCAAACCAAATAGATACTTAGTTTTGCTTATAATGTCTCTATTTTTGAGTTACAAATTTTGATTCATCACTCGGTAGGCTTACATAAGCCTTCCAGTAAACTTTTCAAGAAAGCAGTGCTATTATAAATCTCTGCATGGATGAGAATGTCTTTCTGTTGTTTTAGCATGCAAAATATAATATGAGTGTGCACACAGTTTGGGACCACAATTTTCCCCCTATAAACAGTAGATACTGCTTTGTTTTACTTTAGAATTTAGGGAAATAAGTCTTGGGAAAGCCTGGATGTTTACTTATTTTGTCTTTTTTTTGTTCGAATATTTGTAGGATTATACTTGATCTTTATCACTTCAAAGTTTTGCCAAAATCCATCAAGATAGTGTCTATACTCAGTAATGTTTTCTTAGAATCTAGCCATCATTTTAAAGACTGAGGTAGTTTTTTTATTCACAGAATTTTGTTTAAATTTTGTCCTTGATTACTGTATATTTTTCAAATGTTCTGGTTTCTCCCTCAAGTGTTCTTATAAATCATAGATAATCTCTCAATTCTCTGACTTCCAACAAGTCTTTTTTCCTATCATTTTTTATGTTTCCACATACTGGGGAAGCTTCTCTATTTTGTTATCTGTATCACTGACCTAATTTTTCTGCAATTTAAAAAAATTCTTTAGCATTTTTAGTTTTCTCACTGTCTTTCCTCACTATCTCCTTACCATCTTATCCTAGTATCTTTCCATCTTACCCTATTCTCTCCTTATGGCTTGCTGCCTCTTTTCATTAGAATCTTTGATGTTTCAAATTCTACTGAAGATGTTAAATGGTTTCTTATTTGTCTCATGGACATTGTGAAAGTTCTGCACTTCTGAGCATTGTTCCCTTATCCAAAATGGGTGTTTTTAAAGGTCATGCATTGTTGCAAACTTTGTTGTGTTTACTCATCTCAAAAGGTCAAAATATAACCAACACTTGTGCATATTGCCTTTTACCCTCTGCTTCAGTTTGAGTCAAATCCTTGTCTTGGAGCTATACTCAGATGACAAACTGATAATCATAGCTCTTATATTAAATCTTACCTAGCATATTTAGTATCTTATGGCCCTACCATCCTGATATTGAATTTTCCCCCACTATATTCCTTAACCCACTACACTCTGAGAGATGAAATACAGAAATAAAACATTAGAATTCCAAGAATTAATTTCTAACAGATTTTTTTGCCAGCCTCCATCCCTCCTATATTTTACATCTGGGACGGCAGTTTCTATCGTGATGTGTGCCATTATTAGAGCATCCTTTCTGCCTTCCACCCTCAAGCTCTCAGTTCTCTTATGAAAACTGCTATCTCCAAATTATTACAGGGCAAAAAGAAGTCCTAATCTATAATTAGAGTGGGGAGAGCACTGGTGAGAAAGGAAAGAGGGAAAATCACACTACTCAAAGGCATTAGCTTTGTAGAAAAGAGAGTGCTGCTGGCGGGGGGGCCGGGGGAGACTCGTGGGTGGCTCAGGTGTTTGAGTGTCCAGCTCTGATCTCAGCTCAGGTCTTGATCTCAAGATCATGAGTTCAGGCCCTGCATGGGGCTCCATGCTGGGCATGGAGTCTACTAAAAAAAAAAAAAAAAAGAGAGAGAGAGAAGAAGAAGAAGAAGAAAGAGGGCTACCCAGTGTTTTAGGTTGGCGTAGACCTTGAAACTGATTTTGAAATTGGACAGTTGAAGAAAGATAAGGATATTTCTATCTGTTTCCAGAAAGTCAAGCTCTCTGATTCAATAGCCCCATAGCACGGATGGTCCCAGCACTGGCATTTTCCAATTAAATTTAATCTGTCTTGAAGGAAATTATTCTTAATTCTTTGACACCATGTCGATCATCAGTTCCTGTTTATTTCAAGAATTCTAGTCTATTTTCTTTGTATCAAACACAGTGACAGGTTTCAAGAGGTGGTTAGGTGTTGCCAAGCAGATCCCACTTTAAAAACCAAGAGTCAAGATTTGCATCACCTCTTTTTAGAGGACATCACATTGAAAGTTTGCATTCAAATTCTCCCTTGGAGTGTGACCTCTGCCTATAACTTCTTCTTTACATTTGCGTCTTTACCTGGAAATGGTAACAGGTCTGAGAGGAGGATATTTATTTTTAGTCCTGCCATTTGCAAGGCCCTTTGAACTTCTAAAAAGATGCTTAGAATCACAAAATGTAAATCAATCATTTATCATAGTGACAGATTTCAAAGTCTTATTTTTCCATTTGGGGAATTTTTTTTCTATTATCTAAATTACACCTTGGTTCTTTATAAAAAGAGTTTTGGACTTTACACCATAGAAAAAAGAAGTTTCTATTGGCTTGAATTGCTGGTAAGGTGGTGTGCGAATGGCCTCCAGTTATACATTTGCAGAGGAAATATCATCCAGATGCTCAAGTCAGCCTTTTCTTGGCAGACAACTAAGAACCACACGAAAACGGAGTCTAAAATCTTTAACAAAGGAATTCCACATTCTTTTACCTTTGGAATGGACATTAATTAAAAGAAACAGTCGTATCCCCTGTGATCAGAGTTTAACTAGTATTAATCAGAGTTCACCACACAATTAACACTTTGAACTGATTAGCAAATGGAAATCATAGCAAGAAATTTTGAGGTTAGATTAGCGAGTGGACGTATCCTCTTACCCAACTCACGGTACCTCGTCTTTTAAAAGAAAAGAAAAATTAAGCACTCCAGTCATAAAGAACTGGGCAGATTTTGTTTTTGGTGAGGTGTTTGCCGTTACATATTGCACATAATGTATGGCACTGTTAGGAGGAAAAAATTGGAGTCAAAGTGGCTGGAAAGTTAGGTCTGCTCTGTAGCACTGTGAGATTGTTGACATCTGCCGAGGTTGGAGCGCTCAGTAAGCAGGAAATGGGGTGTCACTCTGAGTGGTAGTTTACCATTATCCTGGCATCCTAATGAAGTGTCTGCAGTGCACAGAGCTTCTGGATGGCATCTTAACGCACGGCTAAGCAAAAGCACTTCTCTCCCTGTCACTGTCATCCATCTGCCTGCACCCTACTGTAGCCAATGGGATGGAACCATGCTACAATGTGCTATAAGCCATTTAGAGTTGCACATTGCATAATCAGTCCCATCAAATATGTAAAAAATGGCTATTATTGGTGATTTTCCTCAAACTCTGGCACCTGGAGTTTGATACATTAAAGTTAAACTTTCCGAGTGCTGTTTATGCTATTAATTCCACTTTCCCTTTACTATCTAAATGGGAATGAGTTGCATCCTCATTGTCTTAAGTCCTGTTAATGGATTGAAAGAGTTGTATGAATATTCATTAAAAACTTCACTGTACATCACACTTGGTGAATTCATCAATTTACAATATAATGGAATGGTCATTTTCTTCGAGATAACCATTTTTAAGAAAAGGACAAAGAATAAATCAAGTCAAATCACAGATTGGTTGTTTTCATCTTAGAGCACATTGTTTAGTTTGCAGTGACTGTTTGAGGTCTTTCAATAGATTTCTTTAAAGACACAGTGCATTTCATCAAGTACGTTTACATTTTTAAGCTAGTTTTGTCAAAACCAATGATTAATTTTGGTGCTTTAACATCACCTCCGATGA
The DNA here is from genome assembly GCF_964656455.1 of Halichoerus grypus. Lineage (NCBI taxonomy): Eukaryota > Metazoa > Chordata > Mammalia > Carnivora > Phocidae > Halichoerus > Halichoerus grypus. The sequence continues at coordinate 109,569,863 of NC_135715.1, forward strand.
AATTCAAATACAGCAGAAAGGGGGGTGTCCGTTATCAGGTGGCATAAGTAGAGTAAGGTGTGTGTAATCCTCCGGAAACTTCTAGATAGATCCTGTATGGTCCTCCAGACATGGCTGCAAAGCAGCTGGGCTCTCATGGCAAGAACTGAAGTGGTAAGTTGGCCACACAAAGTTGAGAAGGAGCTTTCTGTAACAGGCAGGGGCAACAGGAATCTGCCAAATTGGGGGTGGGGGAGTGGGGTTAGATAAACAAGAGGGCATAACAGAGTTCGGTTGCATCAGGAATTTTTTTCACAGACATTAAAACTATGGTAAACATAACAGCGGGGAGGCTTGCTCTGCAGCACAGTGGGAAGCTTAAAGCGTCTGCCCGCACTGTGCCTGGCTCGAACCACTGCTAGAAGTCTCCGACTTTCATTAGCACTCAACGATTCACCCAGTTCCCCAGAAAAGGAGAAAAATCCAAGCGGCAAAACCCCTGGCTAATTATTGTAAACGCTCCCAGGTTACAGTATTTTGGGGGCAATAATGACAGGAAAATGTTAAACTAGAACAAAAGAGTCATTCTGAAATAGAAGAATAAAAAGCTGGTCTGTTGTTTGTTTGAAATCAGTGTAGCCTTTTATCTGATTGGTAAGGTGGTGTGTTGGAATATTGGACCACCCCTTTACAATGACATTTTAGATGACTAAACCAAAGTGCGTGCAACTCATTTTGAGAAGTAAAAGTACAGGTTAATCTCTCTAATGACCTTCTCCAACCACCCCCTCCCACAAGCCGCACCCAAATTTATGCAAGCATGTCTCACAGGTCCCTGAAACTGAAACTGTTTCCTTTGGGAGAAATGTGTAATAATACAAAAACTAATGTGTGACCAAATGTAACCAGGGCGGCAAACTAATGCACATCCCTGCAAAATCCTGTACATCAGCTTAAAGCTTTTATCCCATCTCTTCACAAGCAGAGTTAGTTGAGAAAAAAAAAAATTTTTTTGTATCAAAGGGACAGTGGTCTGCTATTGATACCCATAAACATGTAAAATGGTAATTTTTTTAATGGAATGATAGGTGTTTATTTTTGCTAAATCCAGCCTTGGGAATCTGGTTTCTTCATTCATATCCCCCCAGCTGCTGTCAGCATTACAACACATCGGCTTTCCTTCATGTGCGAATATTTCTCCAGAACTCATTTGCAAAAGAGTCTAAGCAATATTAAAACACCACATCCAAACCTCTTTTAAACACACAAAGAAATGGGAAACACATCAGAACTAGACCATTGAGAAAATCCTTCTTTCAAATTTACTGTTTGCTTCACATGCTGGTATAAAATATCCCACAAAGTCCCGTTTGTGATCCATTTGAAACAATCTTGATTTGCTTAAATTGTCACATTCTTCTTGCACATTTCTTCCTAAATGCAAAAATGGCAAGGAATTCTTCTCCCTCTTCATTATAAAAGTGCAGAATTTCTGGCTTGTTTATTCCTAATGGAACACTTGAGAAAGAAGAAAATATATAAATATCTCTTTCAGAAGATTAGTTGTCTCAATCTTTTTAAAAGAGAGGATTTGCTCATTTCTTCCCCATGGTAAACAACTTGGGCTTTTCGCTGTAATTTTCCATTGTCAAATTAATGCATTTCACTTTACTGACTTGGTCCCATGGTTCTAAAACATTGCACCTTTTAATATCCTTATTTCTTCTGTAAAATATATTAACGTGTATCATTAAGACACAGACAAGGATAGAACCTAAAATCCTTTTTACACAAATTTGTTGGAGAAAACTTCTACTCCATTGTAACTTACTAAAACAAAGTCTGAAAAAACTCACCATGCAACAAAATAAAAGTATATTTTACTCCCCATGAGACCACATTTCCAAGCTAAGGATTTCAAGCAAGAAATGCCATAAGTGTTTTGAGTATTTCAAATCAAGCACCAGAAATTTTGTCAGATCTACTGGTAAATATTCTATTGACAAGGTCAGGAACAGAGCAAAATCTGGCCACCAAGACAGAAAAGAGAATAAGCATTTAAAACAACAACAAAAACAACAACAAAAGTAGACAGTTTATCAACTTCAATTTCTAAAAGTACTGTGCAGTCCCTTTACAGAATGTGGAGCAGTCTCCTAACTATAATGAAAGTATGTCCATATGTTCACCTACCATATATATAGTTCTTCAAAAATTATATTAAGGATATTAATGAAAAAATGGCTAATATTTTCAAGAAACTATAAAGAGAGAGAGAGAGAGATGGAGAGCAAAGCAAGCTGTGGCAAAAAAAAAACCTGGGCTCAGCAGCTTTCTGGGGGAAATGGTGAAATGTGACTATGTGATTTATAATGAGAAAAGGTATCTACAACATACAATTTTCTACCTAGCTGCAAATAATAATTCATAGTGATGTCCCTTCCAGATAAAAGACCTTTGCTATGTAGGACCCATGTGGTAAAATGATCATGATAAATGTCAGACCAGTGCAGGTAACAGCTTTACAAACCATTAAGATTAGCTGGCTCTTTTTTCCGATGATAACAGTAACCATGCTGTGACTCTATGTGGTAATAATATCTCAGTCCTGATAAATGCCAGAGCCAAGCAGAGGTGTTTATCATTCCCAGTTCAGAAATGCTGACTAAAGTTACCACATGTTGCCTGTTTTCTTCTTCTACAATAGTCTCACAATTAAAAAAAAAAAAAAGCTGAATCATAAAATTATTTTATTCCCCATTTCTTAAAGGATTTTCATGCTTGTGCTATTAACTCTCCCCTGTTCTCAGTGTCACTGTGTGGTCATGTCAAATGGGCTGGCTGGAAAAAACAGTTCACCATACTAACCACTATCTCCTCTTCAGAGGTCTTCTGCTCAAAATGAATAGTTATGGATATGCTTTTAAATATATATATATATATATATATATATATATATATATATATATATATACACATACATATATTTTAACCTAAAAGACAGGGGAAAGTATTTCTTAGTTCATATGTTACTTAACTGTGTGACAGATCCTAGTTGTTTTTAAGTGAGATTTTTAAAATCCCCTATAAATTTAATTTATCTACCAATGGAAGGAGGTAGACACATATTAAAAACTTCAAATCTAGAAAAGTATTTGTAGGATTTCTACCCTCATGAAAATATACAAAGATAATGCTTCATATAAATAGCTACTTGAATACTTGAAAAGGATTACTGGTTTATGATTAGAAAGATGTCAAATGACTCAAAAAGGTAATTCCTGGTTTTTTTTAAAGCTTGTAAAGGCAGATATGCTTGAATAAGTATAGTTTAAAGAAAATGCTCACAGGAGAACTGAATTTCAAAGAAATAAACTAGTGAGCTTTATTTTCTCAGCACAGACTAACACCTGAGGATGAATTAGTATCATTTGTAAGTTACAGAAATACACTTGGCCACCATGACACCTCCAGAATTACTTTGGAAACAAAAAATTCCAGGGAGGACAATACAATCATGCTTTTCCCGTAAAGATTACTACTGGGGTGTCAGCCATTGCTTTAGTCTTCAATTCAGACAAAGAGGGGCAATGCTAAAATTGAGGAAGAGGGGTTTAAGAGACATTATTGGGTTGGTGAATTTTAGGAAATGCTTCATCCCGAAACTGGTTGCACCAAAGCAATCAGGCCCTTTTTAAAAAGTTACTATTCAGGGCACCTGGGTGGTTCAGTCATTAAGTGTCTGCCTTCGGCTCAAGTCATGATCCCAGGGTCCTGGGATCGAGCCCCACATGGGGCTGTCTGCCCAGCAGGAAGCCTGCTTCCCCCTCTCCCACTCCCCCTGCTTGTGTTCCCTCTCTCGCTCTCTCTTGTCAAATAAATAAATAAAATCTTTAAAAAAAAAAGTTACTATTGAAACTTGAATACTTTTTCCAAAATATTCCTCCCTCAATGTGAGGTCAGTGCCTTTGAAGTCCCTAGACTAACATGGATACAGTCACATGAAAAAGAAAAAGGGGTTTTTATTTTATTACTTTCCTGAAAGTATTGGGGGAATGTTAAGAATATATAAAGAAGTTAAGAATAATAATTCTAAGGCCTTCAGAAAATGATTAAATAAAATTTTACAGTTGCTGATTTAGTATTAAGTACATTTCTCAGTTATTGTGAATCTTTTTGGTTTAATGAGCTAACACGTCAGAAGCATTTTGAGTTTAACAATCAACTTAGAGGATCCCTTCAGTCGGAAGAAACATATAAACTTCACTGATACCTGTATTATGATATGACTTAAATTTAAATATCTCTACTGACATATTTTGTGTTGTATCTGGCCCCTTGGATTGTCAAATGACAGAAGACAGGGATCAACGTTGTATCTGCCTCAGGTTGCACATAGCTCTTAGGTAATATTTTGTCTTCAACCATGTATACATGTATGTGTTCAAAACTCTAAAAAATTATTTCAGAACTAGTTTTTTTCTTTTAATTTTATAATTAATTTCTTTAATTTTCTAATTGTTCATTGCCAGAGAGTAGGAGTAGAGGTGGAAAGAAATCGAGGTTGCACTTAACAAGATTAGGCTTGTTCCTAACAGCATGCTCTGAATGGCCTGCCTCCTCTTGTGCAAGGATCAGAAATGGCCTCCGGAAATGACGCTAGCCATTATGCTGAAGCTTTCCTCCCCAGTTAGGGAACCCATGGACTTATGGCAATCAATTGGCCATAGTATTTTCATTACTGACATTTATTAGCTATGGAGAGTTATTTCATCTTTACAATTCTTCGTAAAAGCCTTCTTTATTCAAAAATCAGACAAAATATTAACATCTCCTAGAAGGAGAAACTGAGAATACGAGTGTGCCAGTGAGGTGATTCATTCTAATGCTCGGGGGATTCACGCTAGAGAAAGAAAGAGGTCTTATCTGAGTCAAGTAGATTCAGTTCCTACCCTATCTTTCCTGCCCTGAAAGCTACATACCTCTGTTCTCATTTTGAACTGTTTTGACGTAGATTATCAACACCTAAAGTCAAGTTTACCAGGAATCTGCAGGCATTGAGAATATGCCTTTCTTTTAATTAAATATAAAATAAGGCTTTTCTGATTTAGAGGGGAATGAGGAATGTGGTGGGGTGGAATCTTGAAAAATTGTGAATTGCCAACCACAGGTTAACCTGAAGGCCGTGGTTATTCCTAGTTTATGATACAGGGACACCTCTATTTATGATACACTATACCTACTTATGAATTATGACCAAACACTCTTTGATAATGGACTGTACTCTATGTATTTACAAAGCTATCACAGATTGTGGGCTGTTCCTGTTTATAGGGAAGGGTACTGAAGATTTAAATTTATGGCTTCATATGATTTTGGAAACAGCCTTGAACTATGAGTAATCATGTGCCAGGGTTGATAGAGAGGATGATTCAAAAGAAAGATTTTAATGACAAGAGGACTTACATTTAATGAACACTCACTATCTGTGCATTGATGTGCTCTGAAATGTTTAATTCTACAAACAGTCTTATGAGGTATGAGCTTTCAGGGTTTTTAAGGCATGGGAAGCATCAGGAGTTCAAGCAACATATCATATGTTGCCCAAATCATAGAGCAGAATAAGAATTCTCACCTAGTTCTTTCAGACTCCTTCATGATATATGACTTCTCTTATTTTATAACATGAGTTTGAAGTATATGTCTATTTGCATTTATTTATGAATCCTGAATTTGCCCCCAGTTGTTTCTCCCTAAAGTAAATGTAAGTTATTTAAAGAAATGTATCAGGTAATTGTCATGACTTGGATGATTCCTCAACATCTAACTCAAGTTTTACAATTGAAGGCATATCCTCAAAGACTCATATTCAGTTGTAGGGTACAATAACAAATAAAGTGTTATCTGAAGATATTCATTCCTCCTATAAGCCAGGGCAGTCTCTACCTAAATTCTGAAATGGTCATGATACAAAAAAGTATAAATCGAATAGAAACTCAATTGCTTTCTTCCAAATATGGCCCTAAAGTATAAGTGACTACCATTTTTTCATACAGGATGCATTATACATCCCAGAATAACGTTCAGAAGCAGAACAGCTGTGATATTGCTGACCTTTTTAACCAACTGGGCCACCCAGGCGTCCTTATGCTGACCTTTTTAAAACAAAGGGGTGCAGTTGTCCTTTAAGAATTACAGATAAATAGAATGAATAGTACTACCAATATATTGGCTGTTGCAAGAATTTGGTCTTCTCTTCCTCTGGGTGAACCTACATAACAAAGAAGAATTAATTTTGGAAGATGACTTAACATGTGGCTATAAATAAGTTAAGAATAATAAATGCATGGGTGATAAAGCCAGAAAAGTGTCCAGGGGTCACCAGGTCCAGAGTGCACTGCACTGCACAGAACTCTTTCCATCGTTATGTAACTTTATCTTATCTCTTTGCAGAAAAGGCATTTGGTTGTAAATGTCCTTGTTTTAGTAGCAACATTTCATGCAGACAAATGTAAATGTAACTATCGTAAACTGTATTTTTAAAAAATGTGTCCTCAAAACCATGAATCAAGGCAAAACTATAAAGCCATATCCTTATCATAACATTAAAGGCTATTTCACATCATATAAGAGCTGTTGCTTCCCTAAGTAGCCTGGAGTTGTTTTTGAAGAAGCTCATTTACACAGAGTTTGGTGTAGTTTGAGAATACGGGGCCAAGTAGGCGTGGGATAGGCATTAGGATGATCATTTACTATTTAAATAATATACATGTCCATTATGTGTATTTTTACATAGACGTTCTTTGCCACCCAATGGTGGCCAAAACGAAGCACTACGGAAAGATTCTGTATGCAGTTAGAGCTGCACAGCTTAGAGACTGGTAAGGAGATTGGGATATGGGTAGAGAACTAAAACAAAGGTATTGAAAAGCATAGGGTAGATACAAAAATAGGTCATAAAGGAATGAGGTTAGAAGCAAAAGTGAGAGAAAGGGAGAAGAATTGTGGAGTTTCTTATTACTGGAAAGATTTTGTGTAAGTCTCACAATTTACCTAAGAGATTCTCTACTTCTCCGTGTAGAAAAAGTTCTCCCCCTCCCTTAGGTCATAATGTAAGAAAGTCAGAGATATCTCAGTGTCTTCTCAAAACTCTCAATACTTCACAATAATGAGAAACCATATGCTGACTGAGAAATATTAATAGAAAATGCTGTCTTTCAGATGCTCACTGAATCAATTGAAGACAGTTGACACATCTTTAGTAAGCTGTATATGAATCTTAGCTCATTAACCAGTCCTGTATTATGTATGAGGATTCCAATTCCTTATATGACACATCAATAAACCAGATCTGAAAAGGTGTCATTTCGATTTTAATGTATCCAATTGTATTTTTGATGTTCCTCCACTTAGAAGTGTTTGTGTTATTTCCTGATTTTACAGGCTATGGAAGAAGGGGTGTGGTATTGATTTGAATGGGTAACCATTGCTCTCCTATAACCTTTTCAGGATTATTCAGAACAAGATATTTTTCTGATTATGTTGTAAGGAAAGTAAATTTCTCTTCCTTAATAATCTTTCAGCTTTCTCTGAACCATTGTTCAGTTCCCCCTTCGGTACTGAAATATAACTTAGCCACAAACTTGTATGTACCACTATTCAACTGTGCAATTTCTCAAGTATGTGTGAAACTAGAGAAAGAGAGGAAAAAATATTCTTATAAAAGAGCCTTCATGTAGAATATTCCTTATAAGCAGATATGGGAACCACCATATACTTTTATAAGGATTCTTAAATGTAACTGAACTGCTTACCAATCACATCAGCAGTCTCTGGTGATCACAAAGTATCTAGTGTATTGTGAAATATCAGGCTACCATAACAATTGGATTGTCACCCATGGGCACCAGCTCAGTTCCAGTTTTGGCAACGACATTTGGAATGGTCACTGCAACCAGACAGAATGCTCATTGCTCAGAATAAAAGGTGAACCAGACCCAGCATGGGCCTCAAAAAAGGTGAGGGTGAAAAAGGGGTGAATATTTATAGAGTACTTACTTTTTACTGGTCATTGTGCTAGGTACATTACATACTATCTTGTTTAATCCATAAAACTGGCCTTTGAGATATTATTCAAAGAAAGTGAGAATCTTGTCCAAGACCACACAGCTAATAAAAAGCTGTTACAGAATTCAAACCAAGGTCTGTGTATTCCAATCCATGTTCATGTCTTTCATTTGTTCTCTAATTCTTTCTTCATTCACTTAACCCGCTATATGCCAGGATAAAAGCTGTCTCGCTTTATAGGAAAACTCCCAGCTAAGTGGGAGAATTTGTCAGGCATTCAAGCCATAGAAATACCATGCAGAATGTTGTATAATTAGAATGTCCTAAGTGCAATGCAACGCAGAAGAGAGCAAAGGGACTCTGTCTAGAGAAGTTCATAGTTCTTTTACCTAATGGTTAAACAGGACTTATTAAAGTTTTAATTCCTGCTCAAGCACCATGGCAGTGACCTTGTGAATTCAAATATTTCCAGTTAAGCAACCTCCAACGTTTCTTAAACCAGAGTCATATGTTCCCTAAAACTGAGGTTTGCTGGATGTAGCCATTTAGACCACTCTCCACTTACTGTTTCTCAAACTTAATTTATGGCTACTACCTCTGTAATCCCCAGTGTCAACTGATCCCTTTTTTGGAAGCTCTGACATTGATCTGACCATTACTATGGCGAGAGCTTTCAGTGAAATTAGGAAGGTTTCCTCTCCTTTCCCAACATCATCTTGATTGCTTGAACCAAGGGGTTTACCAGCTCCTCAGGTAAATTATAGTACTAGCATCAGGCCAAACTATGCAGAATGTATCCACCTTGTGAATACATAAACGTGTGAATATGTATTTGTATATGGATTTGCATAGATATATATGTATATATATCTATATACTTATATATAATAAGTGGTGTGTTGTATTAGCTTCAGATGACTAGATACAAAGTATCCGAGTATCCCTAGGAGCTTTGCACTGGACATCCTATACCAATTTCACTCTCATCTTTATTGAGTTGTTTTACTTACTTTTCTGAGTTTGTTATATCCCATAGTATCCAACAGGTCCTATGAAGCATCACATTGTCTTACCATCATTAAGCTACAAAGGGGCTTTCTGCCCTTTTGACAGAAAGATTTTATCTGCTGTTTGCTATGATATTGCAACTGGCTTTCCTTTTTCTTTCTCTTTCTTTTTTTTTTAAATTTCTCTCTCTCTCTTTCTCCACCCCCTTTGTCTCTTTCATTTACAGTTGTCCAATCCATATTATGTTGGAACTCTTCTAAGAATAACTGCAATTTTGAAAGCTCTAACTGTGGGAGGCATTATTTATAGGCCTTTGTGGTTTTGGGAGGAAGAAGAAAAGTTTCCAAGGCAGAGTTCTACTAGGAAGACTGCCCCCCCACTCCACTTTAGCAAAATACCATCTTTTGCAGGATATTTTCCTATAATTCCTTATTAAAAGTTCCTTCTACAACAGTGTATTTAAAAACTGCCGGTTTCTGAACTAACTTTTTCTTGCCCCACTATGTAAAGTTTATATACCTAATAACAGGTGATAATGAATTGGGCTTTTGGGAGCACATTGCATTAGGAATCAGGCTTTAGTATCAGAGACTCATCTTCAAAGGCTTCGGTACACTCTGGCTGATTTTCTTACAGTAAAGAAACTCAGAGACAGAGAGTACAGGACTGGTCAGACTGCCCCACAGATTCAGAGAAGCTCCTTTCAGCTGTGCATTCACTCCACATCCAGATGGATGGCACACCATTCCATCTATATTCTGGGGAACAGAAAGGTGAAGAGGCTAAAAAGCTAAATTAGCTCCCTGCACATGGCCTCACCAGAAGTTCCATCTATCACTTTGACCAAAGGCTCATTGGCCAGATGTGGTCACATGGTCCCTCCGCCCACCAAGGAGGCTGGGAAATGACCTCTTTTAGCCAAGTACATTGCCATCCCCTCAACAATGCATTGTCTTGCTAAGGAAGAAGAGAATGAATATTGGGTGGGTGTGTACCTTACATATTACCCACATATATTGTCTTTTCCAACAGTGACCTCTTAAAGATCACCACGAGCTCTGTGCTAGAGGTCAGAGATAGAATATAGAAAGGAAAGGTACCTAAATCAATGTGTATGAAGTGTTTAAGTTCAATAAATAATTACAGTTCTAAGTTCTGGTTAAAATTATGGTGAGAAGAATTCTCTAGGTGCTAAGTAAATCAATTCTTATTATGCCATCCATGCCCATAAAGGACAAAAGAAACAAAATGAGGGAAAGCAATCTATGTGGTATGTAGTTTTAAACAACTTCTTATTTTTTTTAAATGTATATGACTAGGTATTACTTTTTCAATTTTTATTTTTTGCACTTTTTTATTTTATAGCAAAAACAAAATGTGTTAGGGAGAAAAGATAGCATGAAGTAATAAAAAAGATTACTTCCCCTTCCACAAAATCAAGTGAACAATAGAATATTGGTAATTGAATCACACTGTGTGTCTTCATCTGTCCGTTACTTTTGCTACTACAACAAATTATCATAAACTCATTGGCTTCAGACAACATGAATTTTTTATCTTACATTCCTGGACGTCAGAAGTCTGAAATCATCTTCACTGGCGGAAATCGAGGTGTTGGTAGCCCTGTGCTCCTTCTGGGGTCTCTCTTTCCTTGCCTCTTCCAGTTATTAGAGGCTGTCTTCACTTCTGAACCCATGGCCCTTCATCACATAGCCATTTATCCTCCTGTTTCCATCGCCACAGTCATCTTTTCTCTCTAACTCTGATACTCCTGCTTTTCTCTTAACCACCTTTGTGATTATACTGGCCCCACTCAGATAATCCAGAATAATCACCCCATCTCAGACTTCCTAATTGAATCACATCGGCAAAGTCCCTATTCACAGGTTTCAGAGATTAGGGTATGGACATCTTTGGAAAGTCATTCTTCATGTTACCACATCTTATAAAAGAGTAAAGCATTTATAAAACTGATTCAGTACCTGATCTTAACAAGATGATGTCAAAGCCACACTGTTGCTGTTTCATATTACTGTAATTTACATCAGAGTCCAAATAAAGAAACTTAATGATAATGATGTTGAATATACTTATTCTCTTTGGCTGCTGATTAGGACTTTAAGTTACTAAGTCTTTGTCCAAAATTCTCCTAAGAAAATTCCCTCATGCAATTATGAAATCTCCTTCTTTTCTAACTTTTATTTATTTTTTTCCAGAAAAGCAAGACTACAACACAAGAATTGAAACTATAAAGTCTCTTGTGCAAAACCTCCCTCCACCAAATCGTGACACCATGAAAATCCTGTTTGGACATCTAACTAAGTAAGTTGTAAGGGTTTCTCGTTGTGTCATCATATTCTCATTTCTTACATAAGCAGGTATTTAATTTCAAATCTCTAAGACAAGATTTTCCAAATGCATCTATCTCAAATTTTCCCCTTAGCCAATCTAAGTGTTCCTACAGAAGCTGGAGAATATACTAGAGGTAGGAAGGAGAACCTACAAAAGGAACTTCTAAAATAAGTTATTTTTTCTGGTCTTTTCAACAAATAGATATTTGCTGATTCATTGTCATAACCTGACCCAGAGCCCTAGGATAGACCATCTTTATTTCATTACCTAGTATAAGGGAAGAGCATGAAATAATTCAGACATGAGTGCAAAACATAGCTTCATCATGTACAAAGTGCTAGGACCACAAATAAGTTACTTACACTGTTTGAAATTCACTTTGCTCGTCTGTAAAATGTTGATTCAGATTGATAAGGTGCTATCCATGTAAAAAGCTAAGAGAAGAGAATGAAGGTAGAAAAAAAACAAGTGTAAAAGCCCAGAGGTCCACAGAACTTGATGTACTTGAAAAACAGAAAGCAGGCCAGGATGGCTAAACTTAACGAACTAGGGGTGGTGGGGTTTGGAGTTAAGGTCATAGCCGTTAGACTGACTGCTGTCAGATCACACAGGTTCTTGTGGGCCTCACCGAGAGCTTTGGATTGTATTCTAAGTACAATTACAAACCATAAAGAGTGCTAAATTGAAGGAGTATAAAAGATCACTCTGGCTGCCATGTGGAGAATGGATTGCAAAATGGAAGCAGGGAGACCTACCTGTAAGGTGGCAACCATAGTGGTCCAGATGAGTGGTAATGATAGCTTATGTGGAGTCCTTAAAGAGAGAGATTGGTGATGGGTCAGGTTGGATCTGCTGCTGGTCAGAATGCAGTTGGAAAAGGAAAGGAGAATTCAAGTGTGCCCCTTAGGGTTTGGGCTTAGGCAAGTGAAGAAATGGTAGTACGACACAGATGGGTTGAATAGGAAGAGCAGACTGGAAAGTTCCATTTTGGACGTGTTAGGTTTGAAATGACTGTTACTCATTTGTTCTCTGTTAACACCTTCTTCAGATAAGTCAGAGTGCAATGCACGTGATGAGGTTTTGGCTTTCACCATATACCTATAGTAATGTTGAATCCTGATAGAGTGTCACATAGATTGGACAGTTTTGTTTTTGTGAGATTGAATCTCCTTAATCACCCATTCCTTGGGTTGAGTCATTCCTACAGATTATTGAATTAATCCATTACATGATTTTTAACTGTGAATTTAATACATGTAATTGCACACAAAAAACTTAAGCATCAGTGGTGCATGTAGATTAAAAAGTGAAATTTGCCTACTGATTACTCTTAGCCTTCTGAACAGAAATAACAAACATTTTTGTGTATATGTGTATACACATATAAACATATGTGTATATGACTGTTATTATGTTAAAGTTTATCATACTGAACATATTGTTCTGCAATATTTTGCAACTCATGGACAGTCTTCTATTTCATTAGACAGACTTATGTGATTCTCACTAATAATGACATAGTCTTCCATAGTATGGGTAGTCCATAATTGGCTTAATCAGTCACTGCATTAGGGAACATGATTTAATCTAATCCATCATATTAGTTTCTTTATTTTACCCCAGAGGAGAACCTGTGCCAAAGTTCAAACCATCCTTTATTGCTAGAATATCCCTTCTTATCACCTCCACATACTGGCCATAAGGGGAAACCCAGTGTGGCTTAGTGAAAGGATCTTGGATGGGCTTTAAGGAAATAGAGAGCTCTAGAGTCAAATCCTTATTCTATACTTTACTCTTCTTATGATCTCAAGAACATAAAATTGGATTAAATAATATCAACCATACCTTGTGGTCATGAGAATTAAATGAGATAATGCATATAAAATGCCTGGCACAAGGTAAGCATTCCTCAAATGTAAATTCTTTTCCCTTAGGATCCAGACATATCATGAAAGGGGTTTCAAGTTACAAGTAAATACTGGAGTGCTTATGCCAGTAACTTTAACTGGACAAAGTCATAAAACAAATGGAAAAGTATACTCTTTAATGCTATGCAATACCTAGTCTTGGAGATCTTGGGAAATATCCATTACTCGGTCTCAATTATTCCTTTTTTTCCCCCAGCTGAACGAACAGCTATAAAATGAAGAAACTTAGAGTCAGCTAAATCCTCCTTTGAAAAAAATAAAACACACAGATGAAAATCCATCCAATTAAAAACCTTGGAAGGATGAGAATCCTCCACCTTTATGCCACACCATCCCATTATTATATCACCTTCACAGCATTCACATTATAAGATTTTTCATTATAAATGAAGAGAAAAGTGTTATTTGCTAGTCACCAATCTTTCTTGAGTGGTGTGACCATATTCCGCCCTGCACTGATTTATAAACTGGGTTTAATTATGCATAAGTGTGTGCACATGATTATATCTTGTTAATCATTTTTTGCTAAGTTTTAATAAACAGCCAATCGTGGCATGTCGTGAAAGCCTGAGAAGACTAAATAAGAAGATTATTTAATAGGAATTTTAAAATATTCATGTTTGAAAGAATCATTAGAATGTTTTCCTTAGTCCTGATGCATTTGGTAGTTCTTCAGAAAATCTACCATCAACACTTGTGTGTAGTGTTTATTTCAAATTGTTGCAAATATATATATTTTGAAGTTTGTTTAGTGAGGGTCAGGGAATGTAATGAAGTGCCAAAAATTCCACTTGACCTATGTACTCTGTAGCCAAGAGAAGAGAACTCCATTTTTTGCGCAGCACTGAATTAAACGTTCCCTTGAAAGCAGAGCTTTCTACCAACTACCAACTGAGGAAGCTTAATACAGTACAATTGGACTACAAGGTGGATGCCAGTCCTGTCTGCAAAAGCCAGAAGTTTTAAAGGGTTGTGATTACATTAAGCATAAGATTACACAACGGCTGAACCTGCTGAATAGTCTCAGAGTCCAGCGTCCTCATTCTTGATCAAACTCAAGGTCAAGTTCTATGCTTCTGCTGTGCTAAAATGAGACCAGAAATTCAGAATAAGCTATCATCTCAAAATGCCATCAACCAGAAACCTTTATTAATAGCCACTTTCACAAATTGACATTACAGTGATAAGTCCTGTAAGGTCCTGTAGTACCTTCTGAATCATCACATAAATGGCAAGTTCTATCTCTACAAAATATGTGTCAAGTGCATTTTCCTTTAGCCTGCTTCTTTGGAAAGTCAGGGAGGCAAAGTGAAGATGAAGTTAATGAAGAAGGAGGACCTAGAAAGATAAGATTTAGTTGCTGATGGGCTGTAGTTGGAGATTAAAAGCCAGGCAAAGAAGTTACATAAGCAATAGAGAACCATTGAAACTTTATTTATGGGACACTTGTATAATGTGCTCAGTGTTTATGAAAGTAGTCCAACAACAGAGTGTAGGGTGAACAAGATAGAAGGAGAAAAGAACCCAAGAGGCCACATGGGAGTTGTGGTTGGATTAGAGTGATGAACATCAAATGGAAAGACATGGCCTAAATCTTGAGAATTTTCAGAGGAAAATTCCACACAATTTTTATTTCTCTCATTTCTTTATCCCCATATCCCATCAGCCATGGAGTTAAGTCTCAGGTTTCAATGCTAGGTGATTGTGAAAATAGTCCCTCTGACAACAACAACAACAACAACAACAATAATAATAATAAAGCAAAAGGAGATATTGTGTAGAAGGGTGCACCCTTTTTCTCTATTTTGCAAATATAGAGAAAGAGGAAGATGAGGTTATTGAAAACTAATTAAATAGGATGAATCCCATTTTGTCAGATGTATATTGAATCAAGCCCTTTATATGCTGCCAGGTAGGATGTACCAACCAGCATGGTAGGAAAGCCATATAGGTAATATATTTCAAGAATAAAAACCTTTCAAATCTTCATGTCTTTTGAGCCAGTCATCTTAAGTAATGAGGGAGGCAGTTTACGCAGACAAAATTACTTATGACAGTCGTATTTGCACTGGTAAAAACTTGGAAACAACCTAAGTGTCCAGTGATAGGGGAAGGTTATATAGAACATGACACATCATATCAGCTTAGTGAAATGTAGTTCATGGATAATTGTTTTTTTTTCTTAATTTGGAGATAAATTAAAGTCAGGGATACAATATCTTATGTACTCAAAAAGAGTATAAGCATGTGGGAAATTTGTGCATCTAGAAAAGACTAAAATTTTTGTTGAGATGTTAATATTTCTTTCTTATAGTCATTAAGTTCTGAGAGTTTTTCTTCCCCATGTGTTGCTTTTTCTCTCCTAATAATGGTATAGAAGGCAATATTGAGGTTAAGAAAACAGGTAAAGAGAGCAGGCTTTGGAGTAGGCAGATCTGAATGTGAGTCTTGGCTCTGCCACTTATGGAAGGTGTAACTTTGAACAAATAACCTCTAAGCTTTCATTTTCTCATCTGCAAAATGGAGATCATAATAGAACCTATTTCTCTGGTGAGGAGTAAATGAATAGTGTTTTTAAAGAGTCTCACACAGTACCTATCACTTATTATGTTCTAGATAAACTTTATACATCAGCATGTATCATTTTTATAGGGAGAGAAAAAGAAGATAATTTTTTAATAAAATAAATGTAGGGAGAATTGTAAAAGCTGGGTTGCCAAATTTCCTGGCTTCCAGAAAATGTTTTATCTCACCACAGAATCTTTTTCCAAAACCTGAGTCCCTGCACTGGCCTGACTCAGCCAGTTTCCCCTAGTCCCAGGGAGGCTGATTTCACCTGTTTGACCAACCATATGACATCCCACACCATGCCAAATCCCTTGTGAAATGCCCAGACCAACTCTACCTGTCCTTAACTCTCCATCTGCCTGATTTGCATCTTGTCCCATGTTCACAGATCAGACTATTTTTACCTTCGAAGTGATAGCTTGCTAAGATCAGCTACTCTACCTTAAGTCTTAGGCCCGGTGTGAGGAGGCTGGAGAAAGGGCACAGGGCTTCTCTGCTTCTTGTCCAGAGCCTCCCCTGTTACAGCAGTTTCCTAAGGACAGATCTCTTGCCTTGTAGTCTTACTTAGCATAAGATTCTCACAGTGAGGGTGCCTGGGTGGCTCAGTCAGTCAAGGGTCTGCCTTCGACTCGGGTCGTGATCCCAGAGTCCTGGGATCGGGCCCTGCATCGGGCTCCCTGCTTGGCAAGGAGCCTGCTTCTCCCTCCCCCACTCTCCCTGCTTGTGTTCCCTCTCTCGCTGTGTCTCTGTCTGTCAAATAAATAAAATCTTTAAAAAAAAAAAAAAAAAAAAGATTCTCACAGTGAGAATTTCCTGCCAGACAGCACAAGCACACTGGCTTCGTGGGAGCCTGGTAAGTGAGACAGGTTGAAGCCGATAGGGCCTTATCCTGTGCCTCAAACAGCCTGTGTAAACACTATTAGAATACTATCAACTACGTATCTACCTGATATGTAGCACTGATCTTTGGAAGTTCTGGCATTCCTATTGTTATTACTCTGAGAAAGGTGTTCTGGCTGTGGCTGCAGTCTTTCCCCACATTTTTATTTCCAGGATAAAAATCATACATGAAACGCACAGCAAATTTAGAAATAAATACAAAAAGTATTCCCGCCAAGCTAAATTGAACTCATTAGCCGGATTAACTTTGTGGCTTGAGTTTTGGAAGCCAAAACAATCTCACATTTTTGAGTGGGGCAGGACATGAAAGAACATTCCATTCCCATGTAGGGTATACATTGTTCAGAGAAAGTCAAAATGTCTTAGAAATGGGTGGCTGTTAGAGATGACTAATTGTCATTCACTGGTTTTCAAAAATAGCTTTGGAAGAATATATTTGCTGCAGACTTTAGATGCAAATAAATATTCTTATAGGAGACTTGCACTTTGTAAAATAGGTTGAAAAGAAAGCTAAAAAATCTTCCCTGTTGCACTGACTCTAAGAAAATCGCCCAGCTGTTCATAGAATTCCAAGGTGAAGGAATGATATGGCTGAATAGACAAATCTCATGGAAGCATGCCAGTTGAATGCCTTGTTGAAAGGCTAAACTGTTGAGCTATGGCTATTTTGTGAGAGTAAACTGATATTTAAAGCTTCTCTGTGGTCTTCATGGGTGTTAAATAAAATATTCTACAAGAACATGTCAGAGGCAACTCAAATGATGATGACCTAGAAATTGTATGAGGAAACAATGGTGAGGAAATAATTCATCCACCTTGACTATAAAATGGCATGGTGAGCATTTCTGATATTTGGGGGGGGAGGAGGGGCAGGGAATGACACATGGCCAAAGAATGAACTTGATAGCCCACGAGCTCTTGCCCCTCTCTCTGGTCTTCAAGACCAATGGCTGGTGAAGCTCTCTGCCTCCCATCAGGCCTCCGAGTGCTCAGCTCTGGTGTGCTTTGGAGCAGGCTATGTTTTTCTGTGCTGTCTTCTGGCACTCCACCCTTTTTCTGTACACTTTGGTCGCTCACCCAACCATAATACCTGATAGCCAACGACTTGCAGGCCATGGGTATTTTTACTGGAAAATGAGGAACCTGTACAAATTGTTATTTTCTTTTTTCTCTCTTTTTTCCTTTTTTTTTTTTTTTTTCCTGAGGGACAAGGGCTGCAAGTCGTTTGAAATAAGCCAGAAGCCTAATAGCTCCTTTGCTTGTGTATTTGAAATGGCACCCTAATCACTTTGAAGAGCTAATGTACTTCCTATGGGCCTGAAATTTCTCAACTGGACTCCCGTGGCAGAATTTGGCCTGGTAGTTAAGAAAATTAATTACTCTGATCGTGAGGATGAAGCAATAGTTCCCAACTCCCTGTAGTAATCATTAAAATGTCATCTACTTAGGAGACATCTTGGCACAGGATTTATAAGGTTTGTGAGCTGGGGACTAAGGTTCAATGATCCTTCCAGTGGTGGATCCTTGTTTTGGAGGAAGGCTTTGGGAGATAAGGTTTTTAAGACAGCAGGGAAATTATTACTTTAGATCTTTTAATTTAACATTTGAATGGTAACATTAGCCACTGAATAATAGGAAACAAACAAAACTTAAAATGACTACTGCTCATTTGTCACTGGGTTCTCTGTGGTTAGTGGTAGTCCACCCCATGCGGGTATTTCCCTCATAAGAGGTAAATTTTTTAAGTTGTCCCATCCTTCTCCACTATGAAACTTGGCCTTTTACCTAATGGAAGGAACCAGGGATCTGGAATCAGAAGACATAGGCTCAAGTCCCAACCTCAGCCCTTAGAAACTACAACATTAAGAAAAGCTTTTAATGTCTTTAAACCTTCCCTTTCGATCGTGTGTGAAATAGGTCAAATAAATTCACACTTAGGAAAATGTTTGTCAGCTGTGAAATCCTGTCTATTCCTTTAGGAAGTCTTAAATACATTCCCACTATATTCCAGGCACTGGACTGGATCATAGGTTGGCCAAGTATGGCCTGCCCTTGAGCTACATACAGCTTGCTGCCTGTTTTTGTTAATAAAGTTTTATTGAAACACACACACACCCATATGTTTATGTATTGCCAATGGCTGTTTTCATGCTACAATGGCAAGAGTTAAATAGTTGTGACAAGTTGCACAGGCCAAAAATATTTACTATCTGACCCTTTACAGAAAAAGTTTGATGGCCCCTCAACTCAATGCTAGAGGCATAAGGAGGACTCCTACCCTCACTTCTCCTATGGTCTCCTGGCATAGATAAATTAGTAAACAATTGCAATAAATACGGTGCAAAGTTGCAAGACGCTGTGAGAGCCCCAACCAGGAGCTGGAATTTAGCCTAGAGAAACCAAAGAATGCCTCCCAGAGGAGATGGAACAGGCTATCTTTAAAGATGTTGTTTTGGCAGACAGCACAAGCAGAGACCAGGTACAAAGACGTGTGGAGGAGGAGAACTATGGTGTGGTGAAGAAAGAGCGAATCCTCTGGCATGATTGGAGGATTAGCAAGTATAAAAGAAGTAGCAGAACGTAAGCCTAGAATGTAGTGAGCTAGAGCTAACCATGAAAGACCTTTCACAGGCTTTGTTGAGGAATTTGAAATTCATTCTTTAGACATTAGGTAAATCATGGAAGGGTCAGAAGCAGGGAGATAAGATGATGGGATTTCTATTTATAAAGATCACAGTCTTTGGAAGGGTGAAGGATAGCCTGTAGGAGGGCAACACTAGAGATAGTGAAACCAGTCATGAGGGTACAAGCTAGAGATCCCAAACTAAGGAGGTGATGGGAGGAACAAGGACGTGGGATGGATGCAAGAGGCACAGAGGAGGTAGATTCAATAGGACATGCTCACCAAAGGTATGCAAGAGGTTAGGAAGAAGAGGAGTCCCAAGTTATGGACTAGCTTGAGTGGTGATACCCTCAACTCACATAGAGGAAAAGCATAAAATTAGAGGTATGAAAGAAGTTGGAAGTTTGGGGATGTGATGTGGGATTCTTGATAGTTCACTAGCGAATTCCATTTGAGGATAAGCAATATCTGTTGGGAATGCAGGAAAGGTAATTGGGATCTAGGTATGAATTTAGGAGTTATCAATTTAAAGGTGGAATGGGGTAAGGTCATGAATAACCCCCAAGGGACAGTGTGAAGCCAGAAGAGAGCTGAGGACAGATTCCTGGGGTTGTCTAACATTGAAAGAGTGGTCAGAGGAAGACGCTGGAGTGAGAGTCTGAGAATGGCACACATGGTGATAGAAAATTTGGCAAGAGCAGAGGTCTTATGTTTTTTGGCTGAGATTATTACTTCTACACAGGGGGGCTAGTAAATTCTCGTGGTAACGGGACATCAGGCAGAAATTCTGGTAATGAGCAGCTACTGTTCTATCCTTCATCGTTTGCTTCTTGAGAAATCACAGGAATAAATATAATAACCGAGCAGGAAAAAAATGTTATTCTATAGCATAATGAGGTCCTGAAAAATACTGATAAAGATGGAAATTATAAAGAACTGAACAGGTGCCCTCTGCCATTAGATCATAGGTTCTAGGAGGGTAGGAATTTGTGTCACTTTGATTCCTGCTATATCCCCAGAGCTTAGTACAGTGTCCCAAACATTATAGATCCTCAGTCATTTTTGTTGAACGTGACTTCACAGAATAAGAAGATAATAATCTAATAGCCAGTAATGGTTCCAGTTGGCACCTTGATATAGTTCAGACTAGAACCAGGGAATATTCCATATTGAGAGTATTGGTTAGTAAGCTGTTCCTGTCAGGTTTCTCTCTCCTCACCTGATATTTATCTTTTCATCATGATGAAGAGAAAAGCAGCTGTAATTGCAAGAGAAACAATATTAATATTAAGATTGCATGTTAAGAGACCCTGAGTACAATGAATGAGTGGTCAAAGAGGCTTCCCCTGCTGAGGGAGCCTTGGTTAGGGAATGTGTGAGTGCCCACCAGTGTTGGAGCCTGTGAGGTAAATTCGCTGGCGTCCAAGGTGAGTTGCCAGTGCTTCTGATTTCTTAATTGTCTGGGATTTGTAACAGATCTTGGAATAGAAAAACTTCATTTCACATCTCCTGTCATGGCTTCCACTATGAAACTAAAGAATCTCTATCACTCCTGTCTCCTATGAACCCACCCTGACCATCGCTGCTTCCAGATCCAATCTTGACTTCCTACCACCTGGAATTATTGAGCATTAGGTGAAGCAAACGAACACAATGATCTTGATTACAAAAATTTGCCCTCTGCTCTTCAGTATATAAAAAATTTGATTCTCCTGTTTAACGGAGCAGAAACACAGCAAACTTCAAAGTGGAAGGGGGGAAAAAAAATCAACCAGACCTCAAGTCACCTGATTTCCAGTCCACTAGACCACACTCTGCTTTCTTGCCAATACCAATACTCGATTGTGTTTCCAGGGAAGAAGGAATGGTAAAACAAAGAGTGAGAAAGACCAGCCAACTATGATAGAGGCACAGGCCTATCCCTTGAATTCCCTTTTTTTAATTGAACACCAGCTATAATCCCAGCTCTTTAAATAAAATTACCTAACTAATTAGTAAATTGACATATTTATATAAGGGGTTTTCTGGCTATCTGTTCTCTCTCTCTCCTTCCCTCTCTCCCTCTCTCCCTCTCTCTCTGTCTCCCTGTAACACATTGCTTTGCACCCAAAAAGCACCAGGGAAACTTTGATTTCTGGGGTTCTTTTTAGAAACAAGTTCCAAATCCACGTTCATTAAGGCTGCGTGTGTGTGTGTGTGTGTGTGTGTGTGCATGTGTGTGTGTGTGTCTACGCACCCTTAGAGAAAGCATGTTTTTTAAAAGGCAACGATGGTTCTGCCTTTTACCACCTTCTTTCTCCTCTTTAAATGGAAAGCACTGAACCCAGATGCCCAACCACGGAAGATATTCTTCCAGAAGCAGCATCTGGCTTCCTGGCAAGCCCTACAGGCGAGTTGTTTGGGGAGCTTTGCAGTTGTCTCTCGGTCTGTCACGTGTATCAGAGACCGTGGCCTCTCTGGCTGGCATGTCCAGACAGCTGCCAATTCCTTTCAGTTCACCTTTAATTCTGAGAATGAGTTCCCTCATTTTCATTTCTTACCGGACCTATTTTTTTTCTCCCCACTGCCCATATGAACTCTAGGACAAGATGCATTTCTCATTGCTGCCTGCCTGTCAACTTCCTTTGCAGGCCTCTGTCTTTTGAACCCGAGTGAAATTCTCAGCCATTTAGTACTACATTCAAAGAGGTGACTTTAAATAATATTTCTTAGCCATTTCTTGTCAGCATAGCTCCTTGTAAACTGTGGGGTCGTTCCCTGAAAAAAAGAAAAGCAAAACATTCCATTGGAGTAATTTATTCTGGTCTGTACACAAGACATGAAAGTATTCTTGACATTTGTGTATTATTTAGTTAAATCATATTGGCTCCCCACATCCTTGTCACACCATGAACAAAAGAGCATTGCGGGACTGGAAAACATGAGGCAACAGGGCAGCATTACAAACAGCACCTGCTTCAGGGTACTACATTTTTTAAAGTAGCTTCATTTTTTTTTTACCTGTATATATATATATTTGTGTGTGTGTGTGTGTGTGTGTGTGTGTGTGTGTGTTTTACTTGTGAAGGATTCTGTGGGGGTTTTTTTATGGATAATTGTTAAGAACACAGAGTCCGATGGTAGCCCACGCACGAGGAAGCCGTGACAAGGTGCTGACAAGTCCAGCAGCAGTACCCAGAATGCAGAGGAGAAAGCAGAAATTAGAGCTGCAGGGTGACATCCAGGAATAGTTAACACGGGGTAGCTGCACATTTCCATGTTGTTGGGTTTTTTTTTCCCCTGCATGCAAGAAAAAGTGCAGATTACATATGAGATTTCTGATCTCAAGACTGTATTGTCTGGGCTGAGAAAACATGGGACTTAGCAGTGGACAGGAGGAAATCTCAGCCATTAATAATAATTTGTCTGTGGCCAGTGGCAGACTCAACGCACACTTGACTTTGAAGAGATACACAACTGAAATCATGGGCTTAACTGGAATGAGAGCGTCTGGGGAACAAGGAAACGAATTTAGGGGCTGTTTGGATCAGGACATTGGGAAAATCTCCTTTGAAACCATCTGTATGACAGTAGAGCTCAAATTTAAGATTAGAATTTTTAAGTCTGTTTTATCTCTGCCTCAATGACATTTTTTGGTCTGTAATTTTTCCTCAGGTGAATTTGTTAATGTGCACAAAGGAAGTTGAAAATACATGCAGAACTTAGAAACTTTACTAAATATCACCCCTTTTGTAGAGATGACTGTGTCTCACTTCCAGTAATTTCTTCTCTTCTATATCATATGCACATTCTTTTTAACCAGGCTATTTTCTCTTACATTTTCCCTTTTTTTCCCCCCCTGCCTTTCCTGCCTTATATCATCATCATCCTTAAATTCTTCCTCCCACTCCCCTCACTCTGAGAAGTCTCTTCACCCTCAAGTATTGCTGCCTACATCAATCTCCCCTTTATTCAGGACCCACGATAGTTATATACCCAGGAACTATCGTGATAGACACGGAGCTGGAAACGAAGACAGTTTTACCCGGATGACATCAGCCCCTAGGAGCTGGGAACGTCATTCAGTTGTGAGGCCTCCCTCCCTGACCCCTGCGAAGTTCACTTCCCTCACCTCACTCTCACTCCCAACTTTGTGGCTCCAGACCCTCCTCTTCTCACGAGATTGGCAAACCAGCTTGTCTTTATAGGGATTCTGTTAGTCTACCCATCTGTTTGAGGAAACCTCTGCTCTTTTCTTTCTCACGTTCAAAGAGACAAGTAGAACACTCGGGGACAGAGCCGTAGCAAGGAGGAGGCAAGACACGGGTGCTGGCACTCCAACACGAATAACACTTTTTTTCCTGCTCTCCATGAACTGACAGTCAGCAGACACCTCTTAATAAATACTTCTTCCTTCATCAGTTTGTTCACTCATTCATTCATTTCACTCACTAATGAATTCCTTTATTTCCCACCATGTTTGGGATATGAAAAGAAAGAAGAAATTACCTCTGCTGTAAAGGAATGTTTATCTAATTAATTTGTGTCTCTGTGCTTGGACATCAGAACAAATTTCCTCACATAGTGAAAAGATATGCAAAGTGATATTTTACCTAAAATCTGATTTTTTTAACCCATTTGAACACTTTTTTTTTTTAGCAATCATTTCACATCCCAGAAAAATTCTACTGTTAAAAACACAACTCTTCTCCAATGAGAGCACAAGTCTTCCTCTTGGCCCCCTGCTCACCTATCTTTTTCCATTTCTTTTTCACTTCCAACTGCCATTCCGGGGCCGTAAGTGCTTCCCTGGTACTGACCTTTGAGTCATCGGAAGGGGATTCCATTCCCTCTCCTAGGGCCACATTTCCTGCTTAGGGTTGGAGATCCCCCACAGAGATAGTGAGGCATTTTATGGGTGGTTTACATGTCCCACTCTATTTTTCTAACTAGCAAGAAGGGAGAAATAAAATGCATGCCCTGTTCTCTCTGGCCTCACTCTCCATTCATAGCACACTGAAAATAACCAATTCCTAGAGAGCCAAGCTCTTAAAGTAATTCATACTTCCCTGGCAATGACAGGATTTTATCCTTCAACTTGGCAGAGGAAGTCCTATTTGATTCACCCCTTATCACATTCTTGCTATTCTCTGTGCAAGTTTCCCCTCCAACACCCTATAATAGGCTAGGTGGGCCTAGAAGAAAGTGGCTACATAGGGAAACGAAAGAAATGTTCATTGTCACATTCTAGGAATTTCTGATCCCAAAGCACTTGTGTCCAAGAAATGGTAATATCCGAGAAAACAGGCATGCGGTCATGTGGGAGACCCTGGGAGGTGGGGATAGTAGGGGAGGGAGGAGATGGCCACAGAGACGTTTTGTTCATCACAAACGCAGCCACCTGAAAAACACCAGCTAATTAGCAGTCTATAGCCACACAACACAGCAGTTTAGTACAAGAAGTGAACAATACTTTACCTAATTGAAACTACAGAGCGGACTTAGGTAGACTGCATGCAATTACACAGATTGGAAGTCAGCCAGGACACGGAGGTTAACAATCCCTTCTCTCACAAAAAGCACCGCGGGAACTTTAATGACCACAAGTGGTAAGGGCCGTTATCCTGCAGCCCATCCAAAAGGCCTCACCTCTCACAACCCAGATTCCATCAGAAGTGCTTAATGGTGTCAACTAATTGGCTTGGGGGGGGAAGGGCGCCCTCTATAGGCACAGGTGCGCTTGTACCATGTGACTAATTCACCTTTCCCAGACTAAAATAGGCTTTCAAGTACTGGGGTGGAGGGGCTTTCGAAAGAGAGGGGACATTTGGGTGGGTCACGTGGTGGACAGTGGGAGCTGCGAAGGCTGTGCAGTCTCCTCAGCCTCCTAGTCTCCTAGCCTCCTTAGCCAGCACTACTGTGGCCTAAGCAGTCCAGAAAGTTCTAGACTAGGATTTCTTAAACTTGAACGTGCTTACAAATCAGGTCACCCAGAGATCTTGTTAAAAATGTAGATTCTGATTCAGGGGGTCTGGGATGGGGCCTGAGATTCTGCATAGAGAACAAGCTTGCAGGTGCTACTGATCTAGGAACCACACTTTCAGAAGGCAGTTCTTACAGGGAAGGGGGAAGAGGTCTCCCTGAACCAGAGAGCAGAGGCTGGGCAAAGAGAAAGAGGACTTTAAGATGAGCTTAACACCCAGAATAATCAAGTTCACTTTCATTTGTCCCAGGAACTAAAGAACAGAAACACAAGAGTCCAAAATAGTAAATATGCCAATCCAGTCCTAAAATCTACTCATGAAATGGCTTCTACTCTTGGGTTGCGGGGGGGAGGAGGCGCAGCATTTGATCCCTGAACACGTTCCGTGAATGAGACACCTACTCTGAACAGTGGTAGGATTTGCCACTCACTGGTTAGTGCTGTAGCAGAGATACACGGGCCGGCAGGGGTCTGTGATGACCTCCCAAGAACCAAAACGGTCTTTCAAGATGAATCAAGAGAAGACAAGATAGCAGAATGCAGACCTTCAAAGCTTGACCAACGGACAGTGAAGGGAGTGATAATCTTGCTTCAAAGCTTCGTAAAATAGAATCAGAGTTGCTGAAAAACATCAAAGAATGGGCCATTTTTAAGCTTATATTATGCAAACTTAATTTATTGCTGCTTGCTACAGAGGCTTTCATGCTAAAGCCTGCATATACCATTAAAGATTTAATTGTTAGTTGGATTAATGATTATATTCTTTATCTAGTTATTTCCTAAGTGCTCCTTATACTAATATCTACATATTTTGTGACTTCTTAATGATAGAATTCACTTTAGATGTATGGAGAGAAACACACACACACACCCTTAAAAAGCAAGACCCAATTAATTCCTGGTGAAAGGAGTATGAGTTCCTACGTTTAGACACGCTGTAAACATGCTATAAACTAGATAAGGCTGGAGTTTAAATATACATTTATCCTAATATATAGCTCATCAGTATAGCTGCAAAAGTGCTATTACTTGCCAAAGATATATAAATTTAGGATATCATTCAAAATATATCATTTGAAATGCTCAGCTGTCTAAAGCCAGCATGGTAAAGTACATATACAAGAAGGAGAAGAATATAAGCATCCATCAAGGAATCAACAGGATCTATGGAGTGTCTACTCTGTGCTCCATACTACACTGGGGAGAGCTAGGAAGATAAAAGAAGTATAAAATCAGAAGTATAAAGTTCTACCTTTGCAGAGCTACTAATCTAACAGGCGACAGAGCACTTAGAAAGAGAGAGTAGAGAATAATTAACTGTTAAACTGTAGGTACAGAGAGAAATAGACTAAAGGAGTTGAGAAGTCTTCAGTGAAAAGTGGAGATTGAGTTAGGCTTTGATGCACAGGTGGAACTTTGGAAACACAGGATCGTTCCATGGGTCAGCTTGAGAAAGGCCAAGGGAAGCCAGGATGTGGCTGTGAGCAACCTGTACTAACCATGACAGGCGGCAAAGGAGGACGAGACTTGAGTGCAGGGGGGAGCCAGGTTATGGGGGCCCCTGCAGAAAAGTTGGAATTTCATGTCCCAGATTCCATCGGGAACCAAGGCAGGTTATTAAGGGGGTAAAGAACTGGTGTTTTTTAAGTATCTCAAATTGAATAGTATCTCAGTATCTCAAAGTTATTGAACAGTCATATGAAAATGGACTTAGCGGTGGAAGGGCTGAAGAATGGGGCTAGAGCAAAGCCAGTTAAACTGAGCGGATATCTTGCCATGACCAGAGAGCAATTATTCCCGTGTTGTCTGTGGAGCTCTGTGGGAAGAGCGTAATGCCTAGACAGACTTTCACGGAAGTCAAGAGTACTTGCTGATAGGTCTGATATAATGGATGAATGACTGGAAAGAATTGAAATCACTGCCAGGGCGTCCAATTAGTAGACTAAAGAGAATGGAGATGTCACTGGTAGAAACTGGGTCAACTTTGATGGAGCACCCACTAGAAGCCAGGAACTTAGGATACATCAGTAAACTTAACAGAAATCATTTTGCTAGCATGGAGTTTATGCAATACATATAATATAAACAAATAAAACAAATATGCATAATAAACAAGGAAACACTACACATATTAGAAAGTGGTGGTTGCTAGGGAGCTCAAAAAAGTGGGGCAGAGGAGGAGAATCAAGAGGGGTGTGAGGTGGTCTGCAGTAATAATTAAGGTCCGTTGGAGAGGAAGTGAGATTTGAGAAAAGATGGGGCGTTATTGAAGTGGATATTTGGAGTCAAAGCATTCCAGGCAGAGAGGACACCTAACGCTTGGTGTCTTCAAGCTACAGTAAAGCAAGAAGGCCAGTGTGGCAGGAGCCAAGAGGAGGTGGGGAGAGGAGGAGGAGGGAGTAACATCATTGACAAGGCCCTTGTGAGAAATTGGTCTTTTGCTCCAAGTGAAAATAAAGGGACAACGGGTTGTAAAGTTGGAAACAAGAATGGCATGAACAGACAGACGTCTATTTTAAATGAACATTAAAAAAAAAAGATACAGTAAAAAAAAAAAAAAGAATCAGGGGGTGCCTGGTTGGCTCAGTCAGCAGAGCATGCAACACTCAATCTCAGGGTTGTAAGTTCGAGCACCACGCTGGTGTAGAGATTACTTAAAAAATAAAATAAAATCTTTAAAAGAATCAGTATGCTGAGAACACATCCTAGGAAAATTGGAAAACTATTTAAATTAATTGGAATCTAATTGGAAATAGTTATGCGTGGGTAGGAAGTGTTTCAGGCATTTACCTCTGATGGTTTGAGAGAATCGGAAGAAGTGAATTCCAGTCCCCATCCTGGAGACAACTTTAGTTCTGTCACTTCACTTCTCAGCCATTGTGTGGTCATTTTCAGCATGGGAATAATGCTTAAACCTACCTACCTTGCTGTGTGTGTGTGTATGTGTGTGTGTGTGTGTGTGTGTAATCGAATGAGATAAAGAAAGTAAAAGCCAATTCTATATACTATTTTAGAGTTTGACAGGTTTGGAAATCCAAGCAGAGCATCCAGCCCAGACACTTGATCTTGCACTAAATCCAAGAGAGAGAGTGGAGAGATCACTGGATTCAGAACCAGAAAACCTAAGTTTGTGTCCTGGCGATAATTCTTTAATAGTGTCACTTGGATAACACAGCTTCTCAGAGCACCTGTTTCCTCTTCTGTGTTAAAGGAGGTTATGATACCTACACTTCAAAGGACTTCTTTCAGAGTTACCTATAAATAAACCCATTATAAACTGTAGAGCACCAAAGAGATGAAGGCATCCTGCCCCAAGCTCCTCCTGCAACCATTGACAACCCTACCCAGCCAGTTGTAAAATTGTAGTTAATCTTTTCCTCATCATAGGTTAACTCTAATTCCTTGAGGGCAGGAATCATGTCTTGGAGTTGGTAGTGCCCTGTGTAACTAGCACAGGCTAGTGCAACAGAAGGTATTTAACGAATCATTTTAGCAGGTGGGTAAGTAAAAAGTATGATATTAAAGAAGATATGGATTTGGGAATCAGAGTTTTAGGGTTAGAATTTCAAGCAGTGTAAGTGGATGCACTCACCAAAAGAGTTTAGAGCCTAAAGACAGGATGGTATTAAACATCACTTTAGGGACAAGCGCAGTAAGAATCACTAACCAGCGAAGCGAAGCAAAGTAGAAAGTAAACAGCTAATTCAGAATAATCGGCAATATAAAAACCCAGAGATTATCATCAAATACTATAACTCAACAAATAACTTCCACTACAAAAAGATCCAAACAAATTTCAATTAGCTGCCATTCCACCAGTCAGAAATCTCTAATAACCACCCATTTATCTAATAACCACACTCTAGTACAGAGATAACTCAAGTTCCTTAATGAGAGTTTCAAGATGCAGAAGTTCCTTGTGAATTATCAAAGGATGGCAACATGGTGTCCATTGTAATTTTAACATTAATTGTGTTGTTTGATTACTGCTAATCCACAGATGATAATATAATGTAAGTGTTTTTCACCAGAACATTTGCATAATCAGAACCTTATACTCCCTGGGCTTTCTAAGTAAAAGTTTACTGGTATGAAGGAAAATTGCACACCAAACTGTTTCCCCAGTCTGTTTCTTAAGTACGTATTTACCAGGCCATCTTGCAACATACCTAGCCAATAATCTTCCTCTCTTCTCCAGAGCTCACTTTGTTGTTCCTTTTTAACTGACGTTTTGGAATTCACCTGAAAACACCAACATGCCAAGACAAAACTTGGCCTGTGGAGGAGACACCATATTCAAAACCAATCTGGAGAAAACAACGTACTCAGTATTTTTTTTTCATTATGATCTTAATATTTATTTTAATCATTATCACAATTTGAGGATGATAGCCCAGCTCTAGGAAAACCGGCCTCTAGGCAATAAAGAGTTAAGACCAGAAAGTTCACTCCCTGTGCCCTTATTTCCATCCCTCCTTCCCTTCAGTACCACAAAATGAATAATGCCTTAGACATAGTTTTTGCAATGCTAATATTTGAACAGTAAAAGATACCTTAAGACCTTCATCACGATTTTTTAAGGCCTCATTTAATGTCAGTGTCAAGGTTCTGTGAGGAATAATTAATATAACAAAACAAGGTCTATGTGCCCATCGATTGCCAGGGGATTTATGCAGGTGACTCATTAATGCTGCAGGGGGTTCTGCATGTAAATCCCAAAGCCTCGATAGGGAAATGGGACCCAATGATTTTTCCCCCTATAAAAAACACAAACAATGACAAGTATAAAAGCAGATAACCTGAATATCTATACAAACTGCTATATGGCTTGTAAAAGTTTTCCATTTACATCCTGTCACCTCTTCTTTTCACATGTATAAAAGATGGGACAATTATTTCAACAAACCTACCCATATAAATCAACGCAGTTTTGCTGTGGGAAGACTGGGTGTTTAAGGCATTTAATATTTCAGCATTGCCAGATTATCACCCGGATCCATTTCGTTTTGTGGTCAAGTGCATGATTAGCACTGTGACAGGATATTGGCCATTTTCATATGAAGATCTGCAAATCCTAGTAAACAAATACCAGTTGGAAAAATTAAGAACAAGTCTGTGGACTGGAATGCACCCTACTTGTAATGGGAACAAAAAGCTGGCAATCAAATCTAAAGAAAAAGCTAAATCACAGCAGAATGACCTACTTTAAGGCATTTGCCAAAGAGGCAGTGTTTTTAGACAGCTCTTCTGAAGTAGCGTCTTTCTGTCTATGCCATCTGCAGATTTATTATTGCCTGAAAAAAAAAAAAAACAACCAAAAAAAAAAAAACCTCTATTTGAATGATACTAAGAGCCTGGTCTATAGGAAAGATTCCAGTATTGTGGGCACCACACCCACACCTACTGATGTGGTCCAAGGTTTTGCTTTAGAGGCACCTAATTAAGAAACCCTGACTCATTTACATGGAGACGTTTGATCTAAATTACACTCCAAACCGCACCAAATTGGGAGCATCTGTGAATGTGAAATGTTTGTTCCCTGTGACGGCTAGAACAGGGCCAGCTCTGGACGGCACATGTTCAAGTGACGAAAAATATTTCACATGTAACGTACTTCTGAGACCCACTTTTCCACTAATAATTCATAGTGATCCCAACCAGTATCTGTACTTCCACAATTATTTCAGGCTGTGAAAAATTATGTCACTTTTTTTTTTCCTACAGCTAGGAAGAGGTAGAAGACCACCTACTTGGTTTGTTGTCATTGATAAAAGGCCTTCAGTGCAACCAATAGCAAAGAGGCAAAGCTGGATGGTGCGGAGGCTGGTCAGTATATATAGCTCTTAACTTGGGAACCCAGAAATGCAGAGCCATCATCTAAGGGGATAAGTCGCAAGGATGACCCCTCTCATCACTGCCTTGACTTCTCCGGGTTCCCACTTGACTTGCCGGTTCTTAGCAAAGCTTTGCCTCCCGACTCCTTCAAGGCTGTATTTGTGTCCAGGACGCACGCACTGCCTGTGAATATGAGGAGACTGACACATTAAAAGTCACGTTCTCTTCAATGAGAGGGCATTCAGGTACAGCTCATTTCGTTTCCATGAGGCAAAATGTCTAAGAAAATAAAATTAAAAAAAAAAAAATTCTGCCATTGGATGCTAGGAAGAGTACTCAGCACATAATCCTCAGGAAAGAGTGCTGTATTTCAAGTACAAATAAACAGTGTTTTATGGCTGCAGGCAACCCTCCACTCTGGCCACTTTACCTTATTAGGCCACATATCACCTATATTTCAGCAGGAGCCCAAGGAATAAGAAAGAAACTTTAAAAAATAATTCCAGATTTTCTTTTTTTGTCTAAGAAGGATATTAATGCATTGATCTGATGTACTGTTTTTGCAGTAGCTAGAATGAGATTTGAATATATTAATATTTTCAGCAGCAGAGCCCAGGGAGCCCAGTTAATAACTTATGCATGGATACATAGATATACTTCAGACAGAGGTAAAGTTTTCAGCTCTCGTGTTGGTAATACTTAGAGAGATTGAATGAAAGGGGCTGTTCTCCCTGAGTCTTTGTTGTGGGCATGCATTGTGACAGTATGGAGCCAGAGTTCTTCTGGTTGTCTACACAGCCTGGATTCAATAAACTGTTATATATGCATATTATGACAATGTGGTCAAGGAAACCAGATTTTTTTACTCTACCTTCAAGTGCCTATGTAGCCTAAATCTGGTGCTTATTTTTCTCGTCCCCATTCAATATGTTAACATATTCATAATTTAATACAGGTTATGTTCATTTTATAATTAAAGTTATGGACATGGGTGGAAAAGCATTCAGACTAATACTGTATGAAAAATATCTTTTTCTATATTGTACTGTATGGTTCGGTGTGAATCCTACATCTGGATAATCCCAGACTCTATTAGCTTGCTGGGGTTGCTACAACAAAATACCTCAGACTGGGTGACTTAAATGACGGAAATTCATTTTCTCACACTTCTGGAGGCTAAAGGTCCAAGGGCACAGTGTCAGTGGATTGGCTTCTCCTGAGACCTCTCTTCTTGGTTTGTAGATGGCCATCTTCCCGCTATGTCCCGGCATGGTCTTTCCTCTGTGGGCACATAGTCCTGGCGCTTTGGGTCCCAATTTCTTCTTCTTATAAGGACAGCAATCGTATTGGATAGGAGCTCACCTAATGTCTCATTTTAACTTAATCACCAAAGGCCTTACCTCCAAATATGGCCACATTCTGAGGGACTGCGGGTTAGGGCTTCAGCAAATGAATTTGGGGGCTGGGGGGTACATGATACAGCCCATGACAGAGACCAAGGATATTTTCGTATCCGTGCGGCGGACATGCCCCACACCAAATGTCTATTGATTTGAGACCAAAACTGAAAGTTAAGTTAATATTTTTAAATCTGTGGTATTTTTCCAGTATGATTGTCAGTCACCTTCTCCATCAATAAGAAACAAAGATGACTTTCGAAAGTTTAGGGGAACAACAGCAGCAACATGACTGTTCTCATACCTTCTCGCTAGACTGGAAGGAAGCAGTTGCTGAGTACAGTAAGTGTTACCACAGGGCCGGCCCGAGCTCCACCCCGCCTTCAGGGACCCCTGGTCTCCAGGCCTAAGTGCCTCACTCTCCATTACTGCCGCCCTCCATTAGAAGCAGATAATGCGAGAGAGATCACTTTCACAATAAAACAGTGCACTTACACCACACCTTTCAACTCAGCGTTTCCAAATGCTTTAAAAATCATTATTATTTTTATTATTTATTTGTGGAATCCCAGCAGTCTACTCAGCACTGGGAAGTACTGTCAAAGCCACAGAGCTACAGTCTCAGTTTCGCAGAGACTTAAATGACACTCAAGTCCCCGCCTCCCCGCCCCCCGCCCCCCGCCCTGCCTTGATGTGCCAGTAAAAAAATCTGAAGGTGGATGTCTGTATGTGCATGCTTACCTTGAGAAAAGGGGAAGAGAAACTTGCCTGAGTTACCCTGCTACTTGAATAGCCGAAGACATTTAGCAAAGAGCTTTTGTAGAGTGTTGTTCTGATAAACCAACAACAAAACCAAGAAAAAAGCAAGAAAGCAAATACATAGTTTTGGACCTAAAATTCCGAAAATGGAAATGAATTGCCCTCATCAAGGGCAACTACAATAACACTTTAAAGGGGTTATTAAGCAACGCAGGAAGTAGAAATCAATCATGCTCTGCATATTGTTCAATGGTCATTATTTCCTGAGTCAAATCTGCTTGACATTCAATTCGATACAGTCTTTCATCAAGCTGAAAAGCCCTGGAGAAACTTTCACTGGCCACCCACATTTTCCAGGAGGACCGTTGCCTGATCCACCTCATTTTTGTTTTCTGACTTTTTTTATCATCGTTACATATTTCTGCCTTCTACTGAAAGAATTCTACTGCTTTACACAACTTCTGAGGTGGTGAATATGTGTTGTCCATTCCCATAATGCTGGAACCTGGTCCAGTGTCTGACACATAGTAGGTACTCAATAAATATTTGTGTGAGGGAACAAGTTTTTATAGTACTCTTCAAAGCCATCTGAAAGTGCATTTGACACATCCTGCTCCCTCAAGGAAGTTATAAACTAAGACAGATGGCAACAAAGCAGAGGTAATCCAGATGCAGATTAAAAATCTAATGAAATAACGATTTCAATTGTTTTAAATCAAAGTGACCAAATGTATTTGTAGAAAGAATTTGTTGAAAGTTATCTTGCCTAGTCTTGAATTTAGCCAGCGAAGGTTTGTTTGTTTTTTTTTTTTTGGAAGAAGTATGATTTCAGGAATTTTTGTGATGATGGGAAGGAGAAATCATAAACTGCAAGGGGTTGTAGAACATGGGGTGGGACCATGGGGGATCACTGGAAGGTAGAAATAGAGATTAATTGGACTCAGTAGATCAGAGGAGGCAAGGGAGTCAGGGAGGCAGAGAAAAGTTAGGTTCCTTGGGGTGTTCTATGAAAAGTCAAGACCATCAGGTATAGAAATCTACTTTAAGGATATTGTTGGAAACATAGGAACATCATTCTCAACATGATGGAGGAAATAATAGAGTAGAGATTCAGGAAATAGGAGCTGCCCTATTGCAGCCGAAGTGAGAAGGATGTTCATTGCATCTTCTGGGCTTAGCACTGGTCACCAC
This sequence comes from Halichoerus grypus, assembly GCF_964656455.1. Classification (NCBI taxonomy): domain Eukaryota; kingdom Metazoa; phylum Chordata; class Mammalia; order Carnivora; family Phocidae; genus Halichoerus; species Halichoerus grypus. Next base: position 109,604,432 of record NC_135715.1, read on the forward strand.
CCTGGACAGTACCGCGTGATCCCCAGAGCTGGGGGCTTAGGTTGGGCCTAGACACACAATATAATCATCCATAAATCACAAAAGGGTGTTTCCTGTGTTGGAGAAAATATGCAATATTTCTTTGTCTTTCACTATCTCAAGTTGGTAATGTGGAAAGACTCTATATCCTTGTGTATCAGGCTGTTCTGAGGCTTAAATATCCCGAGCTTCTCAGAGGAAGGATGCTGCAAAGCAGAGAATAGGGCGCCTTCTGAAAATGAGTGAACTAAAGCCACTAAGAAGCTGCTGGGCTCATCTCGAAACCGACCAAGTTATAGCAGCCCAGCTAGAAACAGAGTTCAAAAGTCAAAAATGCCTGACTACCCTAAACTAAAACAACATCCAAAAATTCAAATTGCACCGGCATGGCTCAAGCTGCTCTATTATATTTCGTATTTAGATTTCACATGTTTATATCCCAATGTGCGATGTCTCTTTAAAAATGTAACTCTTGAGTTTAAAATCAGGAAGTAGTAAAGTGGCTTCACAGAGAGACGCATATGGAAGGTTTTTGTTTTGGGGGCTGGGGGAAGGAGTTGGTTTTGGTTTTAGTTCTGTGGAATTTCAGTTCAATCAACACCTAGGCCACTCCTTAAAAAAAAAAAGAAGAAGAAGAAAGACTTTTTTTCTTTTTCTCTCTCTTTCTTTCTTTCTTTCTTTCTTTCTTTCTTTCTTTCTTTCGTTCTTTCTTCTTTTTTTTAATGATTCAGCGTGCAGAGGTTTTCTTGCAGACATCTGGGAGTTTAACCAAAGACATCCAAAAGGCAAGTAGAGGTACAGCGGCCACAGTGAGCATCTAACCTTTTATTCTCACTTTCAATAGGGAAATGCTTTATAGGTCTTGAGGATGTCAGCACCCAAAGGGAAACTGTACAATCCTCTCATTTCAAAGATGAGCAAACCTGGGAAAGTCCCAGGTCATCTGGCCAGTTCGCAGGTCCGATAGCACAGGTTTACTTTGGTGGTGGGGAAAAAAAATGGAAATGAGCCACCTTGAAGGCACTTGAGCTCCAACTAACTAGTTATTCTGGGTAGTTAAATGGAGTTAGGATTCTTAGAGTTGCAGTTTCCAAAGGAGATAATATCTCACAGAGGTCTCCTTTCAAAAAAATTGCTGGTACTTCCTTACTGTCTTAACTTTACCTGGAACTCTAACCATTAACTTGCATGCTTGAATGTGTCACTCCCCTGGACGAATGAATTTTCTCATCAACGCCGCTGTACTGTCTGCATCCCCATCTGGAACTGTTGGCCCACACTCTTCTGCTCCTCTCCAGGTTCTTCTCTAGACTGTCTGCCCATTCCAGATCCTACCACTTCTTCAAAGAATCTGACTCAGTGCCCAGCTCTTTTAAGATTTGCTTGATCAGAGATCTGGCCCTATCTGAAGAGGTCTTCCCTACTCTCGACTCATAGCCCTTCTTATGAACAGCGATACAGGTGAATTGGACACTTACGTGCAGCACAGTGAATGTAATAGGTCAAAGGCTATCCTTGTGCTTTTTTAATTCTTCCAGAATTAAAATTCCAGAATTTTAATTCTTCTAGGATGAATAGACACAATTTATTGAGCACTAGCCATGCGTCCCATACTTTGCTGGATATTTAAAATACATTATCTCAATTTAGGAAGCATGTAAAATAGGCATTATGCTCAACTGATGTAGCCAAAATCTAGCATCCAGAGGGATCACATCTTTTCCTAGATCAGCCAACTAAAAAGTGGTGGGATCAGTATTAGAATGTGGGTCTGTCTAAATCCAAAGATCCTATGCTTAACTTCTACACAAAACTGGCTCCTGTCTGAGTAACCTGCACATAAAAGTCACTAAATATTTGTGAATTTCATGAATAGATGAATGAATAAGTAAATTAATGTGGAACCTGTTCCCTGCACCAGCCTGACTTGCAAAAGTGAAAATAATAAGAAATTCTGAATCGTGGTGCCTCTGAACAGTGCGGTCACATAGAAAGTACAAGGAAAACAGAAATGTTTTCAGATGTTAGCACTAAATTGGATCACTGGTAGTCTACCTGGAAGTGATATGACTCACAGGGAATGAAGCAAGTCTCCAGTCAAACTTGGCAAAGCCTTTGGAACTTTAGAGCATGCATCTTAAATATTCTACTAACTTCACCCCTTATTTTCCCTCTGCTCTTGTTTTCTTACTCATTTTAAATATATTTTAACTTTTTTATATTGAATGCATGTTTTATATACAGTAAATGCTTTTATTTGCTACAGTGGAAGTATAAATCAGTTTAATACATAATAAAATTAATTAAGAAAATAAAATTGGTGCTCAAATTTACAGAACAAGTTCAGAAATGTTTACTGAGAGGATAAAAGTGGTGGCTCATGGCCTCATGTATCATTTCAGCCGAGCATAAGACTATAATTATGAAGCTGTATTTCAGGGAAGATCTGAAATGTGTGGAGTTCCAGGAGGGTACCTAAAGCTACAACCTGTCAGTATTAAAATCAGAAGAGTTTAGAGGCCAATGAAAGATACTGAGATTTTTATAGAATTAAAAAAAATCCCAGTAAACAGTACAAATATCTGAGTTTTAAGATGAGTTTTTCTTCAAACACCGTAAGATTTGCAAACTGATATTTTAAAACACAGAGATGAGGGTTGACTAAGACTGAAAGACACGGTTTCCTTGAAGTTTCTTGGCGAATTAATATCAAGACAACAAAGAGAAGCACATTTTATTTCTGAGGCCCCCTTCAGTTGTGTTTTCTAATGGTAATGGAGGCTGGGATCCACTGATCTACTCCAGTCATATCACACAAATACCTCAATTTTAATAAAGAAAGGCCTTGTTCAGATTTCTCCAGTTGTGGTAAGCAGCAGTGACATTGAGGCGACTCTCAGTTCATGGGAACCAGCTTATTTCAGTGAATGAGCCATGGAAAGGGAATCAGTTAGGAAAAGGGAGAGAGTATTTCTTACCAAATTGTCACTGCCCTCTGCTTTGTCAGTGCGTATTATTGTCTACGACAAATTCTCAAGGACCTCCAAAGAATCAGAGTCAAGCCCTTTTTAAGAGTGTTGAAAGGATGGATATCTGATTTGTTTTAACTGCAGGCATGTGTGTGACCAAATAAAGCAGATCTCTGAAGAGTCTTTTTCCAGATGTATATATGACATTTGTACTTTATCTGAGCCCATTTTGGAGAGTGAAGGCCCTTCAAAAGTAATATAATCTGTGTGGATTGAGGGTTTGATACTCAAGAACCCAGATATCAGTTTCTAGTTACATCAGTGAACTGTACCTCCGGTTACTGATTTCAATTCTAAAATAGAAAAATTAAAACTGCCCCCATTTTATTTTTCAGAAAACACTGTGACAAGTTTAACAAACCTATGTCTCCAACTCATGTGTTATAAGACAAGCTACCATAAATTTTCAGTCAGAAACTATTTTTAGATTTATTCAGAGACTAGAAGAATTCATTTCCATTTTTTTTTATTCACTCAGTCTATGGAGTTATGAAGCAAGAATTTTCACTCCTCTTTGTTAAATGGTCCTATCTACGAAGATAGAGGTTCTAGATCTTGGAGAGTCTTCAAAGTCTTTAACAGTCATCATAGACGTCCAAACTGTAATTATAGTATCTATAATCTATTTTTCTTAAAACAAATAGTCTGATCTAAGTTTATTTTTGCAAGAAAAAATTAAATATAACCTAACAAAGCCTACACACTCAAATACATCTTTATTCTAAATTTAACTTGCTTTTATCTTGGCCTACCCTCATTTATGTTAATATTTGATTCATAAGCTTCATCTTTTCATGAAATATCCAGCCTAACTAGTCTAGGATATGAGGGCAGTGCTCACCTTGGTTTAGATGTGCATGAACACTAACTTCCCCTTCAAACAATCACAGTCCTTTTCTCGGCACAGATAGCCAGGGGCGGCAGCAAAAGGGTGAAGGAGATCCATCATGAAATGTCCAGTGTCGATGTGTTCTCCCAATTTATTTACTGACCCTCAGCGTGCAGCCACACTCCTGACCCTCATGAGATGGAGCCTGAGGGGGAAATGGCACTGGGTACCAATTCCTATGTCCTGTTGTTCTGTGGTCTCAATTAAGTGCTAATTAATTACCACTGGCATCTTTGGCATTGCTTGTCAAATTGCATTTAGGAGTATCTTTTCAGTGTTTAAATATCAGTAGTCCAAAATCCACAGCTAAAAAATCCCATGTGTGACGATATCCTTTGTCTTGCTTTTCAAAACTATGTTTTAAAATTCAGCAAATATATCTATAACCACTGCAGGTAGCTTTCAAATACAACAAATAGGAATTGGTATTGTCAATTTTGATTAATAGTACTTCATTAATAAACATCCTGTTATTCAGTCTCCACCTGCACTTGCTGATGTTGCCTGGAATCAATTAACTCATATAATTTGATTTATTTTACAAAGACATTTTGGGATGTGCTGTGCTGATGATAAAGGTCCTATTTTAGCAGTTCTTGATTGCAAGTTAGATTGTACCTGAATGGATTTGTTTCTGCATGGATATGTATACATGAGTGTGTGTTCTGCAAGTGAGTAGGAAGCAAATACTGTTTGAAGAAGTCTTGAATTAAAGAATTAATTTTAAAACATGGTGGGGGGTATTCCTCCTCAATATTCTGACTTTCTCTGAACAGCCCTAAAAAACACAGATCCTGAAATGTTATGTATTCTCTCTTAATCAAGCTATTTTACTTAGCAGGTTAGTGAGTTTTCTTTTAAATCAAAGAGCAAAATGTGTTACTAAGCACCAAAATTAAAACACTAGCTAGGGCTAAGATAGTAAAGCCAAATATTGGATTCAGCTTTATGCATAATTTTGTTTTGTTTTGCTTTCTTTTAGATGTAATTTCTCTTTCTCCCCTAAATATTTACAAGCCATAGTTTCTGGATCAATCCATTTGGTCCCAGTTATGTACATTATGAAAACATTTCCTAGATTTCTATAGGTACTTGAGACATGCCAAGTGTGGTGCAAGCGACAAAAGTCTAAATCAAACAGGTCAGGCAAAAAAGAGAATTCACTGGGTTACTTAACTGAAAGTTCAATGATTAGATGTGACTTTGGACATGACTAGATCCAAGTGCCCAATGGGTATTGCCAGGAATTTGCCTCTTTCCATCTCTAAACTGATCATCTCTTGGTTAGCCTCATTTTCACTTAAAATCTTTCCTCCTGGCAGCAAGATGGTAGCAGCAGGATTGTATTGTACCAGTTTAGCATCCTCAGGGGCAAGTAAACTTCTCTTTCGTTGTGGGAATAGAAAATTCCCAGGAATAATTCTCCCTGGCCTGGCTTGGATCCCTTGTTTATTCCATATTTGTTCCTAATCCACTCACTCTGGCAGGGCTCTGATGAGTCAGATGTGGGATACAAGCCCATCCCTGGAGCCAAGGACTAGGTCAACTCCACTCAAAACACAGAGATTGGGAGTGGGGTAGAGACAGTTTGCCCCAAAGATGGTCTTACCAGAAGAAAGAAAAAATGATAAGTAGAAAGAGAAAAAAAAATCCATGTGTCCACAATAATAAATTATAGCTACAATCTCTTATTTTCCCAACATCACTATCCTATCTCTTACCATAATACTCCAATCAATACAAGTAAATGAAGGTTAAGTCACATTAAGGAGCACTGGTGTCTATAAATAAGGAAGGTTTCCTATCTCTTATTCCCATTTTCTAGAAAACTGACACCAACGTCCATCAAGCAGAACTGAAATAATATCCACCCATCCATGCCTTCCTTCATCCATGTAACACTAATGAGTCCCTATGGTGAGACAGGCACTGAACTAGGCACTGAAGCTACAAAAATAAATAAGACAGCTCCTTAAGGAGTCTGTATGTGGAAGTAGTACAGTATAGTAATAAGAGAGAAGGCTTTGGAGTTAAATAGAGCTGAGTTTCAATCCCAGGTCTTTTACTTATTAGTTGTGCGAACGTAGACAAAGTTTTCATTCATTCTGTACTTCAATTTGCATATCTAAAAATAAGTGTATTGTAAGAATTAAACGGACAATATATATGATCTGCTCAGCATAAGGCCAAGCACATAAGGTAATTGTTCAATAATTAAGAGTTATTACTATTTATATCAAGTAAGATAATGCAAACAAATCTCTTTATACAGTGCCTGGCATGTAGTAAGTATTCGGGAAATGGTAGTTGGAAACTATGATCATGAGAAATAGAATGAGGGACTAAATCTAAGAGAAAGCAAAATTTTAAAACCCAAGAAATAGGGGTGCCTGGCTGGCTTAGTCGGGGGAGCATGGGACTCTTGATGTCGAGACTGTAAGTTCGAGCCCCACCTTGGGTGTAGAGATGACTTAAAAATAAAAATCTTAAAAAAAAAAAAAAGACCCAAGAAATATCTATGATGATAGATTTGGCAAAGACCTTAAGGTTTCACCCAGACCTACTCCCATCTTTGAGAAAACCCTTTTGTAATTTTAGATAGAGTCAAATTTATCCTCTCTGCAAAGAAAGTGCTCCCCAAAGCAACTCTCTTCCTCTTTGCTCTCATATTTCATCTGCTTATGTAATATTTAATTAAATTACATAATTATAATAATAAGTACAACTGGCATAAACTTGTTTGAGACTCTCTCCTGGGACTTCCTTCTAGTGGGAAGCGATGCACACAGTTGAGTCATTAACTAGCCACGAGGATCCAGTGTATTGTGGGCATTAGTCAGTATATTTTGCAGAGGAAATAGAGAGCTGGCTAAGTAGAAGTCAGCCAAGAGAGCTTCTATGGTATTTCAGCTGTCTTTTTGCTTCTCCTCATCTTCTTGTATGCCCCCAGTTCTTGAAAATTTGGCATATTTGGCATATTTACTTGTATTTTTGAACAGTCTTCTAGAGACGATAGGCTTAAAACTTTATAACCAGAATTTTAAACATGCCTTCTGGAATCAGTTTTGTCATTCCATAGTCACAACTTTGTATTGAACAAAATAAAGCAATGTGAGTAGAAAATGGTGGAACACGAAGGATGAATACTTGGCGCTGCCCTAAATCCATTTCTAACTCTAGTCTTAAATAATAGGTTATATGTTCATTTCTAAGAATGAGAAGATAGAAATTTGTCTCACACATTGAAATGACACTATCCCCTTTGGGTGGAACCTGAAAAAAGATTAGAATATGCTTTCCACATGCACCTGTCCAAATGCATAAAATTAAGGAAACATTCTTCCCATTCTTCATGGTGATCTCATGAAGATTTTGGAAACCTATTTGTTTACTGTCTTGCAAACCTTAAAATCAGACTGCCACAAAAATGGAAAGTATTAGCAGCATATATATTTTAAAATTGGGGGTTTGGGGAGATTAATGACTCTGTTAAGTTTTAGGTAAGAGTCATTAAAGGCTGAAATCTAATGAAGTTCTTATGTGTAATCAGGTACTTCTTCTGAGAAGAGTATTAGAAGTAGCTCAATCTGTGCCTCAGAAAGTTAAAATTTTATGATCAGAGTAGAAAATAAGCTATCATGTAGAATTGGTCAAATGCAGAAGGCATATGCCTTTCACTGATGGTCTGTGAGGTATTACAGGGTCCTAAGCAATAAAAGCATATTCCAATTCTCAACTGCGTGTTAGAAGTTTGGATTTTTCTCAGGTAATCACTGGCCACCCAGCAGACACCAATAATAAATAGGATGGCTCGCTGGTTAAAGGTGACCTGAACCAGATCAATTCTTTAGATTTGTACAACCTCCAGGTCTCTATTGGAACATCGGGAAGATTGACTGATTTCACCATTTTTCTTAAAAGGTTTTATTTATTTAGAGTGAGAGAGAGAGAGTGCATGCACGAGCAGGAGGAAGGGCAAATGGAGAGGAAGAGGGAGAAAAGCAGACTCCCCGCTCAACTGGCAGCCTGACTCAGGGTGGGCTCCATCTCAGGACCCGAGAGTCCTACACTTAACCGACCAAGCCACCCACACACCCTGATTTCACCATTTATGTGAAATATGTCTTCTGTAGTCATTATAATTTCAATATTTTGGTATAAATAACAATTTAAAGTTTAATAATTACTTTTGGTGAGAAAAAGATTTATGAGCCAAGGCATTCTTTTTAGTTTGTTTTTCTTAGTCCATGAATTGAAATAGTTACATAATCCAAATCATATGCTCTGCTCTGTAAAGAACTTACATTAACAGCCATTTGCACACACTGGAGCATCCTTCTTAACACCGAGTTTAGGTGCCAAGAAAGACACTGTGTTTGGTCCCATTCCTTGGTTCAAGCCTCCACTCCTGGTCCAAACAACCTTAAGGAAATATGGCCAGGTCTACCCACTGGGAGAAAAAGGAATATTCTGGTGAGTGCTCATGGAGAACATTGAATGGGGGTGAAGGGGAACTAGTGAGAGAGGCTGGAATCAGGTTATGAAAGAACTAGTATATCTTAGTAAAGAACTGGGATTTTGCCTAACAGGCAATAGAAAGTCACTAATGGTTTTCAAGCTGAAAAGACTGATCCACATAATGGGACTAAGAGAGCCCAGCTGTAGGCCAATTCTATCTTGGAAGGCTCTGTGACCTGTGTTTGGGGACAGGCAAAGACAGCCATTGTAAAGAGCAGAAAGAGACAGTAGCTTTAGCCAAAAGGAGCTGGCAAAAATTAGGTAAGATAGTTGAGCTCCCCAGAAATCGATCTGGGGTTCAGAGCTGGGCTCTGGTCCTCAAGGGGAAATGAAAGGCAGAACCAAGAATCAAAACCACAGGCAGAAGGGTCATCTGGGAGAACAGAGCGCATACAGCTCAGTCCTGTTGCTTGCTGGAATTAGTCATTCCTGGCAGGATCCATAGGCTCTTCTGAAGAAACAGGTACAGCTGAGGCAGGTAAGTGATGGCACCGGGAATTCTTAGGAAATCTCCTTGGTCAGTCGCCATCACCATTCCTATCAAATTTAAAATAAAATGTGTTCAAACCTCCAATCCTTATAAAACTAGAAACCCAGTGTCTCTCAAGTTATCAGAAAGGATTTACCTTTCATCCAGTTGCTTCTAATTTCCTCCTTCAACTGAACCCACCGCTGACTCCTGTCTCACCACTCGCCAGTGGTCCCTGACCTTGACAATTCCTTTACTTTGCTTTCCAAAAGCTCGCTCCAGGATATAACACTTGGTAGACATTTGCTGAAGATTTGTGGAAGATGGAAAGATTACAGCACATCCAGCCTAGCAGATGATTCAAAATTTAAACTTAAATGATGGGTATCTTGGTCATCCTCTCCATACCCTCCGCTAAAAAATTTTCATGGGTTGTCTTTTCCAGTGGGCCTCCCACTTCCCACCATGTCGCTCTGCCCCAACGCTCTTCTGCATTCTTTCTTTTTGCATACAACCTTCCTAAGTTCATTTCATGTTTTGGACAGAGATTTTGGTTCTCTTTTTCTGACTGTGTTCTAAGGATTTTCTTCCCACAACTAAAATGGTCCAGCAAAACGTTTCGTTAAGAAAGAAAGAAAGAAAAAAGATGTTTTTTCTCCCTTAAGAGAACTTCCATTGCCAGCTATTAAAATATTCTTTTCCTAGTATACTTGAATCCATAAGTTGAGCATAATTGTATCTTTTTAACTTAGGTGTGGATTCATGTAACTGAAATGACCTGCAAGCAGGCTCCTGGGCTACCCCTATATTGTGCTGACCCCCTCTGGCTATCACTGCCTGCCTGCCTATTCTGAACAACAGTCACGTCAGAATCTACCTCTTGACAATTTATAGATGCAATGCTATTTATACAGGTAGAGAGGTAATCTCACCAGCGAGGCAATTCCCTTGGGCTATTATACGTGCAAGGTATTTCCTCAATTGAAAAACGCTATTGGAGGATTTCACTGTGAACTCCAGTAAAGAAAATTCTTGATATTGCAGTGTTGAAACTAGTAAAAGAGCTCTATAAGAAGCAATATTCTCACCAGGCTGTTGATACCACTTGAGAAATTTACATCTTGAGACAGTGTGGGATGGCAGTGATAACAAGTGCGGAGTCAACGATTCTCCAGTTCTGTCAATTTACCTCGTCCCAGGTAAAGCAGGGGCAGTTTACTGTCTTATTGCAAAATAAATGCAGGCCCCAAACTGTCAGGAGCACAGCACGAGCTACTTGATGCCTAAAAGAGAATGAAATCCTCTCGGGAAACCACGAGCACCAGGTCTATTCAGTTTCCAGTTTGAGGACCATATTTATGTGCTTGAGACTTGATTTAACCTACCTCTTGTTTTTCAAAGACTAAAACCATCCTACCTATTTTTGGGGGAAATATTGAAACTGTGGATGATCAAGAGAAAAAAAAAATAAAACCAGCGAGGATCTAGCAGCTATATTCATCGTACTGAATTGTATGTGAAACGACGTGAATATCCAGTCGTTCATCCCCCTCTCCCATACTGGTACCACCCCAAGTCACTGAACCAAACAATGACAGAGAGGTAAGAGACCAAGGCAACTCACCCGCCCTGAGCAGTAGTGGTCCCTTGGCATACATGGTGAAAATGTCACCTTGGTAGGTGACAGACACTTGGGCCTTGGCTAGGGCATTAGTGAACAATATTAATGAAGACTAATTAGATAGCTTTTGTTGAAATGTTTCCAAAGTGGTGAGCAAAATAAAGCCAACCTGAAGAAAATATTTAAAAATCTCCCACTGAGCATGCTCAGAGAGAGCATTTTAACTTCTTTTATTTTTTAAAATGCTCAACCATTTTCTTCAAAAACTTGGCTTGATCTTCCTGATTCAGTGATAACTGAAGTCATGCCAACTTTGATGTTTTTAGCTTCAGCTGTTTTAGAGCTATATGTGATCCCCCCAAAAGGTTGGAATGATTTTTTTTTTCTGAGTGAAGAAGAAAGCATATGTTTTAACCCTCATGTGCCTTTTTTGAAAAGGATGAATTAACATCTTATAATATTTTACCTTTGGGCTTAAAATAAAAAGTTTAGTTTGAAAGTCAAGGAGACATTTTTCAGAAATTAAAACAGAGACACAAGGCTTTCAGGATTGTCTATGGATTTTGTCTGCTTTACCAAATACATTTAGTGACTTGCCTGTCTGCTGGGATTGTTTTTAACATGGCAGCAGAGACAAGGCAGTTTGGAGTCTTGAGCAAGATGGACCACACACAAACCTAATTTCAGGACATCAAAAGAACATAAAACTAATATGCAGAAACACTGGAGCATCTTGAATACATTTTTTTCTAACCAGATAAACGACAAAAAGAATGGGGAATAAAAACGAATTTAAAAAGCTTTAATCCACCTGGCAGTCTAATTTTCCCTTCTAATTTATAGAAACAGGAAGGGAGGAATAAACAATGAAAGGTTAGAGACTGAGTAGTACCAAATATAATTACTCCCGTTGAAGGAGAAAGTATTCAGAGGGGAGGAATATCAGGGTGGCTTGTGAGAACCATGTCTACATTCTTTTCTATTATCGACCATGCCAAGACTTCTCTAAGATCTCCTTAGGGATCAGTTGGTCATTGGCTTTTCCTAGGACACACCAGAGATGGTAAGAAAGGAAATCAGGATAATTAGGGCCGATAAAATTATTAGCTAGAATGGCAGACAACAGTCCCAGTAATGCAGGAGGGGTGTGTCAAACGGCTCCCAGCAAACCCTGTGTTTAGTGCAAAACTTACATGAGAAGTAGCTTCTGATCTAGGGTGCAACATCCCCAGCTTACTATAGATGAAAACATTGGATGTTATTAGTGCTTCCAGAGCAGACCTAGGTCATTTCTGCAAATGACTTTGCAATGCCAAGTCCAGCAATATCAAGTTAAATTTCACTGAATCGCAACTCCCACTATATTCTGGTTATGTACCCGAAACTCTGGAAGAACAACAAAAGGAAAGAATTGGTAAAGAAATGACAAATGTCTCACTCTCTTATAATGTCAGAAGAACTATGGGCAGAAAAATTGAAACCAGAATGAAAGAAAGGTTTAAAAGGAAATTGACTCTGTGTTTACAAAAGGATTCCAATTCTGGGTGAACTGTCCAACTCAACCAGTTGCTTTGGAGAAACATGATTAAAGTGATGACTGAGGTGTTTTGTGTCCTAGCCTCAGTTTCCTTTATTCCCCTCTGAGTCCAGGAACAGCCAATCAGAAAAGAACCTGGCCTGGAGGCTTGTCAGTGATAATAATTGAAAACATCTGTCCATGTAGCAAGTGTGGGAAGCCAACGCAGTTCCCTGACAGAGGGAGTTCTCAGACAGCAAAGCCATAACCACGACTGTACTCATATTCTCCTTCACAGACTTTTCTCACTGCCAGGTCTCTTTATTCTCCTGCCAGGAAAGCAAGGGGCCTGGGGCTCTTACCCAGGCTGGGGTTAAGTGAGCTGGGACTAGGGGAAGGAGGGGGACAGGCTGGCTCAGAGCTCTGGGTACAGAGACAAGGGCTATCTGATTGGGAAGTAAAGAGACCCAGGAAGGAAGGAAGAGAACAGCAAACAGAAAAACCAATGAGGTATGAGAAAGACAGAGGGACAACGATAGAACAGGTTAGATTCTGCACCCAAATGACATGGGTTTAAATCTTGGCACAACCATTTCTTTGTGACACTAGACAACCTGCCTCAAGTTTCCCATCTTTAAAATGGGTCTAATAATAGCACCTATCTCAAAAGGCTTCTGTCAGGAAAAATAAGTAAGGGTGTTCTTGCTGATGGTGGCATATTGATTTAAACAATCACCATGTTGTTCCCACAAATATTGCTCGTCTCCTGGCCATGGGATTTTAAAAACTATTTTACCAACCTGTGCCACCTAGCTTCTTGTGATCTCTGTACTGACTCTTTTCTTGTAGCCCCTAGAGTCATATTGTGGACTGTACCAGCTTCCCTCTGATCTAGCTGCCTTCACCTCACCCCTAATGTCCAATGCCTCCTCCCTCCTCCATCCCAGTAGTTTGGCAGATCCTGCAGTATCTGTGAATCAACGTATCAAGCGAATATCTGGTCAGAAGAATCCCAGGAAAACATTATTTTAGTCAACTGAAGAGAAAATTCCAGGTTGTAGGTTAGAGAAAATTTAAAATAAGGAAAGTTGGAGCAAGAAGAAGAAAGAAAATAAAGTTCTTAGTAGGAAGATGTAGATGTTTTCCTTGCCTACAGGGGAAAAGAAAAAAAAATCTTCATTGAGAATATAATAAATCAATAAGTTTAGAAAGAAAATATAAAGAAAAGATTATAAAGGACAACATTTAAAAATACCAAATTACCCAGATCATTTCTTTGTTTAAGATACTCTGTACATAAATTAACCACCTCTGGAAACTACATTAACAGTCACATCACCACAATTTTATTTATAACTAACTCACAGTTATTTGATGCATGATATTCACTTGGAAGCTAGAAAGAATAAATCCAGCTTGCAAAAAAGCAGAACTTACTTTAAGGGTGGGGCTTAGGTCCTGAGAAAATCTTGCTCAACCCATGGGTGGCGAGAAATAATACAAAGGGAGAAACATGGGGAGGCCGACTTTGTATCATTAGTTAAGAACAGTTATGTATTGTATATGTATCCAACATAAACACTTGGCTAAGGATGTTATTCTACTGACAGTGTTTGCCTTTCCTTATGGTCATCAGCTGGTAACTACTGCTACTTGGCTGGGAAGCACTTCATCCATAAAGAAAAGCACCATAAGTAATAATGAGTGTGAGTTTGTGTTCGTTGCGAAGCAAGAATTCAGATTCAGCAAGAGATTTTTTTTTTATCCAATTGAAATGAATCAAACTGTTTAACCTAATTGGGCTTCTATAAATCAGGAGTGTTGTCATATTAGTAATCCTTCCAGATAAGGCATTTCAAGGAGGCGCCATGCAAGAGTACAAATGTATAAACACAAAATAAATAGAATCCATTGACCCTTCTATTCAGCAGTCCTGTAGATCTTCCCTCTTTCTATTATCACTATTTAATAAAATCACCACTTAACAACTGACATTAGTAGAATTTTTTTAACCATTGAGAGACTATATTTTTTCCTTTCTATGACTCTCTCTTCAATATGTGCACACGACCACAGAAAGACTTGATCTTTTGATGATTATAAGGTCAACAGAACATGGGGGTGGAGTGGAGAGGTAATGTACATCCATTGGGAACTGGGTTTTAAAAATCCATATCATGAATATTGTACAATTGTTTTTTAAAAAAAAAAAAAACGAAGCAGGTATGTATGTGTTAATCTGGAGGATCACCAAAGCAAATCTCTTTTATATATATTTCTTTAAGTCTGTTTCAAACAGTTATCTTTAAAAACTAATTCTAACATATTTCTAAATTCACTATTTGTCTACTTTGACCCCTCTATACAGCTATAATTTTCCCTCTCCATTTTTTTTTCTATACCCACTTAAAGGTAACTTGGTTCAAACCACCCCCCCCCCCAGCAGCTTGCCTCTCAAGTTCCCAGATTTCTTCTCATCCAGGGATACCTGGTGTTACTTCTATAGATGTATCTGATTTCCTTTTGAAATGACTTTTCCACTGAATGGCACATTCCTGGCACATATGCTACCATTCTCCATCCAAATCCCATGTAGGCATTACTGTTGGTCACATCACCCTTGCACACTGCAGCTTCAATTTCAGGGTCCTTCCCTGCAGAGCAGACAGCTAGCATCAGCCAGGTAAAGCAAACCTGTGTATCATCCTCTGCCAGAGTGGGTCTCTTGGTCCATTGCCACCATTCTTTCATAGGTGTTATGAAAACAAAAATGCAGACTACAGACACACCCTTATGCTTCCAAGAGAACAGGAGGCTCATGTCTGTTTCCTTAAAAATCCCTAGTGTCTGCCTTTTTGCTTCAGTCTTTATTTTAATAAATAAATGTATATCTTATTGTAAAGATATACATACACATCCTTTACATAACATATAAAGTATGCATAAACATATACATGAAAGTATACACACATAATGTAAAATATTACTACAAACCCCTAACATTTCAGGGTTCCCTTCTTTTGCAATTGATGGCTATGCTTGCCATGTGTTTTCAAGCTTGTCAACTTTCCTTACAAATTATTTCAAGTTTGGGGAAGAAAAAAGGGTTTAAACTTTTTTTTTTTTTTTAAGGTTACATTACTGAACAATAGGATTTAGAGCACAGGCAATTAGAAATCGTCCAGCCCAACCATCTACATTTACAAAGGGAAGGCTGATGCTGAGGAAGGCTAAGTGAATCCCTCAAGTCTTGCACGTGGTTAAATGTGGAGTCAGGGGAGAAAGGCAGGCTTTCTGTTTCTTTGTACAAGTTGATCTTCCATCCAAACAGTAAAACTGCTGGACACTAATGAGACTAAATCTTCCTCATGGAATCACCTGTTCCTCCAGGTTTCTGTGGTAATCTGGGTGGGTAGGACTCCTGGATTGCTACACAATTCTATAGATCAGAGAAATGGATTCTTTCTCACTTGGGTGATGTAGACATTATCTGTCAGGAAACAAGACTTTCCAACACAAACCTCATAACTCCTGCATTCTATTTTTGACACCTTAACCTAAAGTAATTTCACACTACCTCATAAAACCTTTGAAAATGGTACACTCAAGGATGATGTTTTGTACTTACTGAATTTCCTTTTCCAAAAAAACCTCATCTACATGTTACATTCAATTGTTGTATTTCCATATTATATTCTCTGGTCATTCTCTGTAATTTTTTCCAAAGAAAGTAAAAAAAGAGAAGACAGGACAAAGCAGAAAGGGAAGAAGGAATGACACGGAAAGAGACTTAACATCTTAGCCGGTGAACTTGGCTCTCCTTCTTGGACCTCAGAGAGAACAGCTAAGAGGAGGACTGTGGACAGCTTTGCTGCAACTGTAGATAGAAAAATATGGGGGAGTTCCTAATTTCTGTTCAGGTTAGCTCCCCTTCTGCTGGAGCAAAAAGGCATCCAGATGAGGAAAAGTCTTATCCTTTCAGCCACCTATAAAGTAAAAACTATTTATAATCATAAAAAGGTATAGAATGTCTAAACTTTGTATTGCAAATGAAAACAGGAGTAAAGCTGAAGGTGACATACCACCTAAAGTTAAAGATTCTGCAATCTAATTGAGGGAGATAAAACATATGTGCATGAAATAACTTAGAGATAAAAATAAAACACGTCAACAACAATGTAATACAATCTGAATGTTTAAATGCCAAGAAAGCAAATAAGGAAGTGATCAGAATACAATTTTTAAAGGCTCCCTAGCAGAAACAGGCTTAAATATGGTTTTGGATATGGTGATTGACACAGAGTGCAAAGCAATTCAGATGTGTGTGGCCATAAGGCTGGATGAGCAGGGAAAATGACTTCTGGACCCTGAGTGTATGCAATCTGCTGTCATTATCTTTTTTCTTTTTTTTACTTTTTTTAATTAATAGATTTTATTTTTCAGAACAGATTTAGGTTTATAGAAAAGTGAACAGAAACTGTAAAGAGTTCCCATGTACTCCCCCTGCACACACATACAGTTTCCCCTATTATTAATATCTTGCATTAGTGTGGTACATTTGTTGAAATTGATGAGACAATATCAGTACATTATTACTAACTAAAGTCTATAGTTTACCTTAAGGTTCACTCTTACTGTTGTAGATTACATAGATTTTAACAAATGTATAATGGCATGTATCCATCACTGTGGTATCATACAGAATAATTTCGCTGCCCTAAAAATCCTCTGTGCTCTGCCTACTTCTCCCTCCTTCCCTGCTGACTCATAACAAGCACTGATCTTTTACTGTCTCGAGAGTTCTGCCTTTTCCAGAGTGCCAGATACTTGGAATGATAGAGTATGCAGCCTTTTCAGACGGACCTCTTTCACTAAGTAATATGCCTTTAAGATTCCTTCACATCTTTTCATGGTTTGATATCTTTTTCCTTTTTATTGCTGAATAATATTCCATTGTATGACCAATCGTTTGTTTATGCAATCACCAATTGAAGGACATTTATGATCTTTTTAGATTTAAAAACAAAGTTTTTTAAACTTAAGTTTTAACTTAACTTTTTTAACCAATGCATTGCTCAGGTACAAAATATGGTTCTCAGACCACATATTCTTTTCACATTGAGACTTCTTTGTCTAGGGGAGTAGGTTATAATTTTGGGGAACATAATACTAGACTATCATTTCTGTCCTTAAACTTGAGTCATGGGCCACTTCACCTTCTTGCTCCATTCTTTGATGATGTGACAGCGATGAATTTTAGAATATACAACCAAAAAATGAGAATTATAAATTTAAGTTCTGAATTTTTAAATGAACATGGTTATTATCAGACATCTATTGGGGATCACGTCTTTTTCTTTCCTCTAGAACTACAATGATGTGTTGTATATACAATGAATCAGAATGTAAGTCTGAATTTGAAGGTATGCCTTTTTCTCTCTTCTTTAGTTACAGTGTTAATTATGCCCCCCAAAATATTCTATGATTTTTTTTCCAAAAGCGACATCCTAAGCTGTTGTTGATTCTCTAAGTTGAAGCAAATGTCACCTGACATACCTGTGTCTTTCTTCTTGACATCAAATAACAGTGGTAACCTAATTACTCCTTAATTGTAATAATAATAATAATAATAATAATAATAATGATAATAATAAAGGCTGCCCAGCCATTTGAAGGTAATTTACAATGAAAGCCATTTACTTGGCTCCATGATTATATATATACATTGATTTTAAGACAGCACAAAGGAGGCTTTGCCAGAAAAATTTAAAAGTTCAAGTAGAAAAAATAATCACAATATCTTTCAGTCATTTGCTGCTCGTATTTGTGTCCTTAAAATGCACAACTAAATGCTCTCTACATACAGATATCACTTGGTAGGCGGGGTGTATTTTATTACTGGGTTATTTTCCAGTACATTTGGCGTAGTTAAGGTAAAGTGTATTAACTTTCTCTCAAAATAAAGATGAAAACAGAGTTGTAGCGGCCGTGAATGCTTCAGCCATTGTCAGGAAGTTAAGAACTGACAGGAGGTCCAAATAATCAACTCTGCCTGGTGCATATACCGTAGTTTTCCCCTGGGATATCTGGTCTAATCCTACAATGTATCTGACTGGCATGAATGTAGAATTACTTTCAATAAAGATTTTATTTCAAGCTTGGATGATTTCCCCAAAAACATCTTGTCACTAAGGCAAAGTATATCATGGAATATCTGATTTTTTTCCCCTACAAGTCAGCTTTTGAGGGGGAAAAATACACATTTCAACTCAAGTACTCAACTCAGGTCAATTCACTGTAAAAAATCACATTTCAACATTTCTAGACTGATTAAAGATTTGCTATGTTAAAGAAATCAGAGAACTGTCAACGGAAGCTTACCCTAAGTCTGCAAATGAAAAGAATAAGTAACACATTTGCTCATCTACAATTTGCACTCTCCCTGCAGTAGCCTCCAATCGAAGAGCAGGCAGGACAGATGACTCCATAAGCTAAACCCGGCTTCTAGAATATTTGTCTTTTTGCAAGTAAGGAACATTTAAAGGTCACATCTTCCAATAAGTATGAGATTGTTTCCAGGCTATATGAGAAATATGAATGGCTTGGTCATGATCACACTGAAATGATCTTCATTTCTCTATTTATCTTTTCTCTGTCTTTATGCTATTCTCTTCCCTTGTGATGCCAAATTAAGTCAGTGTGTTCAAGATAGGGGAACAGGACAGTTGCAGTACATTACTTTGAATTCACTGAAATGTTTCATTTTATGCTCGCTTACATTATTTCAGCCTTGGTGTCACTTTGTTTAATTTATGCTTGGTTCTTAAAAATATCTTATGTTACCTATAGAGTTTCACCTTTTAGTCACTAAAAGCACACAAATCACATGGATTAGTTCTAATGGAATAGGAGTAATTACTTCAATATTTAATAACCATAGTGCGTTATAGTTACACAACATTTTGAATTCAAAATCCCTCTTATCTCTATTACTATAGTTTATGACTAACACATAATATTATGATAAGATATATGTGCAAGAATGAAAACTCAGTATGAATGATAGCAGAGAAAACTCAAGAAAGGCATAGAAAGGCCTAGATTTGAGTATCGACTTTTTTACTTAGTTGGCTGTGTGAACTTTAGACAGGTCATTTAGTCAAAAGTCTTCAAAGTGTCTGAGTTTCTAAAAAGCATCACAGCAAATTCGGGAGGCTGCGCACCAGGTTTACCTGTGATGCTTTTTAGAAACTCAGACACATAGGCCTCAATCCTGTAAACTAAATCAGGATCCCTGTGCAATTTCTTGGCTCTTTCAAAGCTCTAGCCAAAGTGGGAAACCAATGAGCCCAAATTTCCCTTTTCTTGTTTATAAACTAACAATTGACAGAAGTAAATGTCATCACAATGACAAAAATTAACATTTCTATAACTTGCGAAAAGTTTTGCACACACTTTTCGCTTAATCTTCAAAACAACTCCGGAGGTCAGTTTTACCATTAACCTTCCTTCCTAGACAAGAAATCTGAGGCTCAGAGAGAACTGGTCAGGACTATCTAAGACCATAGGGTCAATAAATACACGGAGAACAAGAACTTAAGATTCTGAGATTCCAGGTTCTCCCTAGAGCAGTGGTTCTCATCCCAAAAACAAATAATCACACACAGAGTTTTTATCATACCCAGACCTCACTGCGGGCTAAATGCAACAGATTCTCTGTGGGTGAGTCCTGGACGTTGATATGGTTTTGAATGCCTCATACATGATCTTAACATGCAGCCAGGATGGAGAATCCCTGCTCTAGAATGACCAGGACAAGTTTGGAAAATATGAAGTACTATATACAGGGGCACTGTGACTTTATCCCGGGTTTGTTTCCCCTTCGACATTAACTACAATATTATTGACTATATTCCCTGTGCTCTACTTTTAATCTCCACAATTTATTTTATAACCAGATGTTTGTAGGTTTTATCCCAGTTTTGTTGATGATAAAACATGAATTTGGAGTGGAAAGGAACGATTCATGAACGCAGAGCTGATCAGAGGTAGACTCTGAACTAGATTTTAGGTGTCCTTTTCTGAAGCAGTTCTCTTTTCACTAGAACTTCTCTAATTCCCCAGAGCTCATGACTATCATCACAGGTTGGATTTCATATGATGACGGTTATCTATGAACGCCAATGGAAGGAAAGCTGGGGAAAAAAGAGAAGTCAGACTATGATGTGGCCCAACAAAGTCCGGCCAACCCACAGGAGTTCTGGAGCATCTATGGCCCATCAGAGTTGTTTCCAGAGGGACCAAACTGTCTTGGCCCATTTACCCCTACTGTGATCAGTCACTGGCTGTGGGCTATCTCTAAGACTCTCTTGGGGTTAGGCTGTCTTCAGCTGAGGCACATTTTGCAGGACCAGACCACTGAAGCTCACTGCTGACTAACACCTGCAGCTGGAGCAATAGTCCTTCCTTGATGAGACACCTGGGCAGCACATCTTAATCTACCATAGTGCACCCCTTGTGCATATAAATGCATTCTTTATGTATGTTTTTGGGGCAGTTCCCCAGGACTCCAGTAGGCCTCACTTCCTGATGAAACCTTTGAAGAAGAACCAACGCAAGGCTTGGCAGCTGCAGCTGGGCCCCAGCCCATGACTGACACTCATCGTCTCCCTCCTCCATGGTCCCTTCTAGTTCCCTTCACCCTCAGTTATCACCTCTGCCGGTCAAGGTGGCCGACCTACTGCAACAACTCAGGGGCCCAAGCTCTGATCACCATGTCTCCTCAAGGATCACTGCCCTATCCATTAACCATCTCTGTCACAACTGGGTAACAAAGAACTTGGAGACCCCATTGGATCATCTGGATGTCACACATATTACTCCCTGTCCCTATTGTGTAACAGCAGCCCAACCTCCTCCACTTGATCAGGGTTAATGACCCCTGCCTAGATGGTCACTCTCTGGCCTGCTGGTCACTGGACAAGAAGCCCCAAGTGCTCAGGAGCAGCAGTAGCTGCTCAAACATAGCAGCATAGCCCAAACAATGACTAGATATATCATCCTAATACAGTGATACAAGCTGAATAACATCCTTGTTAGCTGCCCATTTACTTTATTCTTGGGGATCCCATATTCTATTAGCCATCTTCATAATTCTCTGTGGGTCATGTCCTCTTGGCTGTCCCTGGTCCCTGCTGCTTATTATTGTAACTGCATCTACCTGACTTCTAACAATTAAGTCCTATCATATGGCCTCTATTATTTCAGTGTTTTATCATCCCCAGAGTTAACCAAAAGCCTAGTTCTATAATGGGCATTCCTATAGGCAACCCTGATTTGCAGGGTAAAAGCCCTATAACTGCAAACAACATTTTTGTAGAGTATCAATGGTGCTTAGAAATAGCCCTTCAATCTCATGGATATTGCAGTTACTATCCACAAACTCCCACCATTATTTTTAAATGCTTAATACACTACACCAACTACTAGTCTCTCCTTCATGGATATAACATCTCAATTCACCACCAGTGGGAGTTTTAACAATTGGACTGCCACCCTGTGCCAAGACCCAATTGCACTTGGCTGCCACCACTGACCAACTCTTCATTGCCAGCCAGGCAGCAAGTGATCTGGCTCCAAATCCCTATCTTGTGCTGCCTTTCTTGGGCCACTTTTGGAACCAATAGTCACAGGTTATGTTCTCTACAGGGAGACCCTGAAATAGAATTTGACACACAGGTTATTTACTAGGGACCTCTGTGGAAGGGAGACGGTGGGAATAGGATTGGGCGGAAGAAGTTGAATAGAGATGTGTACCCAATGAAACCTCAGCCAGCTCCACCGGGAGCTCTGGAATCCATGCAGCCCATCAGTGTTGTCCCACAGTGAGAGGAAATGGCCACGTTTATATCTGCGGTGGGTCAGTCAGTGCCCTTGGGCAAGGTGGCTCACTGCAGTTGAAGTAAACCTTGAAGAAGACAATTGAGGCCATCTGCTAACCTCATTTCCTATAGCTATGCGGGGAATCTGAGTGGCCCATCTCTGTATCCAAAGCAGCCACCATCATTATCAAACTGGTAAATATAGGAATGGTCCATAAGCAGTCTGGAGACTAGGAGACCCTTTTATAAAGCCCAGCATAGTGCTCCATCATGGGCCCTAAAAAATGACACACTTCATCCTGCTCATAGAATTTATTATAACAGGTGATTACAAATGGGTGAGCTGAACAATAAAATCATGAGTTGGTCCGACATCCATATGTACAGGACATATGTAGAAACTGGCATATTTTACTTCTCTACCACAGTACGGATTATAAATTTATGTGTGTAAAAGCAAAATAAATAGTTTCTGTCATTGAGCCAAGCATTATATACACTTCGAAGGCGTTTGTATTTTTGCAGATACATTGAGCATTTTACCTAAAATGAAATTTGGTGGTCAGATTTTAGATGGTATCATAATCTTTAACATCCATAATATAAACCAGATAAAAATTACGTTCTATTCTAAGTTCATTTCTCTAATTTTGTTCAAACTGGGTACATGTTGGAAACTCATTGTCAATAGCACATAGGAAGGAAAGGCACGCTGTACAATTATAGGCCCCTAACAAGCTCTCCAGAAAGACTCACTCTCTTCATCTCTGCCTTCATGTTCTCATCATCACAGAGTAGGTATGAAACTCAGATGTGCAGGAAATGTAATTATTGTGCCATAATCAAAACTAACTTCCTTTCCAAGGCACATTCTTCTAAATGATTTAGTCAACTCAGAGTGTCTTCTAGACATTTTCCTGGGTCATTTCTAGTTCTGGAGGGCTATGTACAGCCTAAGCATTTATTGCAGCCAGGTAGAGCATCCATTTATACAGTATTTCAATAAATATTTGGTGGGCACTAGTACTATGAGCCAAATACTAATCTTGGTCTAGGGATACAGTACTAAACAAAAACAGAAGAAATCCTGGTGCTTAAGATGTTTACATTCGACTGGAAAAAGATAATAAAGCAGATAAGCAGGGTAGAAAGTTGTCTGGCTCTTGTCATCTGTCTAAACTGATCTTCATTCTCTTCTGGTTTTCTGTCATCATCCCCAACTTCCAGTCCCAGATCTGGTTTCAGTCACTGTTGAGGCAGAATTCTGTGAGGCTATCTTATGTCACCTTTACCTAGATCTGCCATGCAGGAATTTCTATCTTTCTATTTCTGATATATTGAACATGAGGAACTCTAGAATCCTGCTATATCCTTGGGTTTCTCCCCAAGAAGAATCGGAGCCCTTCTGATCTCAGAATCCTCAAACCTTCTAAGAGCCTGTATTTTCAGGGAACGAGGTAGGAAGGACTTGGTATTGGACAACTTCTGTGGGACCTCACCAAAGTCTCAGCTCTCTTCTCCCTCACTTTCCTTCTTCCAGTCCAAAGAATCTCTCTCTTGTCTGGCAGCAGAGTAACCTGGCTCTTCATCTACCTTCTAATCCACTCGTTAGGCCATGGCTGCAACTCCGAATCCTTGGGCACAACTCAAAGATACAGTCCTTGCGGGGCGCCTGGGTGGCTCAGACGTTAAGCGTCTGCCTTCAGCTCAGGTCATGGTCCCAGGGTCCTGGGATCAAGCCCTGCATCGGGCTCCCTGCTCAGCGGGAAGCCTGCTTCTCCCTCTCCCACTCCCCCCTGCTTGTGTTCCTGCTCTTCCTGTCTCTCTCTGTCAAATAAATAAAATCTTTAAAAAAATAAAAAAAAAAAAGATACAGTCCTTGGAATTCACATGCCCTCTCTTGCAAAACTCCAAAGCATGTTCTCTGCTTTTCTGCTGCATCATCCCTTCACTGTGCTCAAAATGCTGCTAGTCAGCAGCATTGGGGAATCTTGGGGGAAAGGTAAGAAGAACAAGGAAGGGTGGGGAAGAAACCTCAGTTATTATATATTATCCCACCTCATCTCAAATGATAGTTTGACTTTCCCAGAATGTCCATTCTTTCATTTTAATCTGGGAGCCCAAACCACATTTTAGATGTCATTCAATTTGCCATCTAATAGAAGAACTTGACCATCACTGAACACGTCCTGATGGTGGACTCATGGCTCTTTTACGTCCAAATACTTAATGACCTTGACAGATGCTCATAGTATTTTTCTGGTACACATACTGAAACATCAAAACCAAACATTAATAGCAGTGATATCTAAGCGGTGGAATTATGAGGGATTTTCATTTTCTATTTCAACTTGTCCGCATTTTCCTAAATTTTCTGTAATAAGTATGAATATTTTGAAGAAGCTTCGTCTGTTTTCACAACTTGAATTCTCCATGTGGAGGTGAAGTTGGTCTCTGGGCTAATTCCAGGAACTGGGTTTCCAAGAGGAAAGTCGACTTTTTCTTCCATATCATGGCTTTCTCTGCACTCAGTCATCACAACTTCATTAACTATTCTCTTTTCCAAATCGAACACCTTCAGTGTGTGCACTCCACTGCTGATGAACATGTCACTGTGCTGGGCATGGTCACCTTGGTGCTCTCTGATTGTGCAGTGTCTCTCCTAAAGTCAAGTCTCTACAAAAAGTATCTAAAACTTACTTTTTTCTCAGAAAGTAAAATTAAGCATGGAAGATTGAATGATGATGCCCAAATGGCAATTCATTCTCTTTCAAGCTATTCTGGGATCTTTGAAGTAAGGAGACAATTTTCAAGAAAACTACTGAAGGTTTGACACAGATGCCCTTAGTGGGAAGTAAAATAGCTTTTCTCCTCACCTATGTGAAAAGGAAAACTAAAAGACTGATGAATTCTGACTTGGCATATTGATAGCATTCCTTTTAGTTGTGTCTAACATCACAAGGCAAATATTTAAGTTCTGTATTTTCCACTAATTTTTCATAATTAGGTGACTTATTCTGGTCAGCCTAATTAATGCTGGTCCATGCACAACCTCCAATATTCTGAATATGTTTCTACGACACACTAGTTTCCTTAAAACTGTCTTATTGGACAAATTCATGTAGAGAATAATGATGATCTTACCATGTTTTCCTTTCTAAAGATAATCCCAACATGTAACATATTTGCTAGCCTTTCACCTCAAATCAGTCTTCCTAGCTACCATTATCAGTAGCTGCTGGTAAATCAGCAGAGCTCAGGGGGCATAAAAATTAAGACTTCTTTTACTGCTGACATGGTCAAATGTGGATGGGCAAAACCATTTTAAAAGCACCTAAGGGAAACCATACCTGAAATTCTCAACCTTTTTTGCCAATAGTGTTTTTCCATTCACAATGAGAAACAAGTGTTTTCAAAAGTTTAAAACACTGGGTGAATCTGGAGAAAAAAGTACTACAAATTATTTTGGTTTTTCTTCCACCTAAAACACCCTTCTCAACTCTATAAATACATCCTTGGATGTGAATTAGATGATTTAAAAAAATCATAATATGTTTCACAAGACTTCTTGCTGACTCTAACTCCCTTCTCTCCCCCAGTCTTCCCCAGGGCCCAGGCCTCACCATTAAGAAACCCCTTGATTTCAAACTTAAAATTCTTGACTCTCAATTATTTGTGGAAAGACTACCCATATCCCAAATCTGCATTTTAATCTATGCTCTGCCACTTCTTACATGGCTTTGGTCAAATTATTCAATCTTTATCAGTCTCATTCTTTTCATCTGAAAACTTTATTTCACATCTGAAAAAGAAAAAAAAATAGGAGGAATATCCCTAATTTATAATAAAGTTAAAATGATTTAAGCAGCAAAGTGCTCATTCAGAATATACACAGAGATCATCAGCAAAGTAGGATATTCCAGGTATGTGTGTCTGTGACTATAGAGAACTGCCCTCAAAATGTAACATCAAAAATCAATGGAGAATAGGCAATTTATGCAACCAAATATTATTGGGGAAATTAGCTAGCTTTTATAAAAAAAATAAATTTAGATTACCATCACATTTCACATACAAAAATATATTTAAGACGAATTAGAGAGTATATTGAAAAATAAAATTATTTTTAAAACTAGGAGAAAACATTCACAGTATTTCTCTGATCTCTTTAAATGGGTGAATTTTATAATAACAAAAACAATGATAGAAATTCCAAAAGAAATAGTACTAGGATTGCAAATATAAAAATGTAAATAAATAAAATTAAAGAACCAAAGAATTGGGAGAATAGAAGTACAACAAAAATCATGAAATATCGAGCTTCTTAATACATAAAAATCTTACAAATCTATATATACAAGTATGTTCATTGTGGCATTGTCTCTAATGGCAAAAAATTGGAAGCAACCTAAAAGCCACCCAGCAGGGGAATGGTTAAATAAATTAAGGTATTTCCATACTATGAAATGTAACAACTTTTAAAAAAGGATGGGGTATTTTTATATATACTGACTTGGAAAGATGCCCATGATACATAGTTAAGGGGGGAAAAGCAAATTATAACATATTATGTATTTTTTTATCTCATTCTTTTTAAAAAGAAAAATACATATATATAAAGATAGATGCATAGATGATAGATAGATGATAGATAGATAGATAGATAGATAGATAGATAGATAGATAGATAGAAAAACATCCATTTATTAATTATAGTTACCAATAAGGAGTTTGACTAGAAAACAGGAGGTTTTTTACTTTTTATCCTAGATATTCCTAATGAGGACTTTTTTTTCAAAGACTATGCATTAGTTTTGTCATACAAGATAAAATGTATTAAACTAACAAACAAACAAAATTACATGCTTTTAATAAGAAAGGGAACAGGAGATACAAAGAGCTACTCGCAGAAGAGAGCATCCATCACATGGCTGTTTGTTTTTTCTTTAACTTTGCACACATTTCCTAAATTCAAAGAATCATAAGTTCAAAGAATGACAGACCACTGAAAAATACCTATCAATTGGCAACTATTTTAAAAAGAATAGTACCTGATGATGATGATGTTAACAGGACTAGTACGCCCTCCCATATGTTATCATATTTTAAGAAAAGAAGAGCTATAACTTAATGATCTAGTGTGAGTCCTCAAAGTGTGGTCCCTGGAAGAGCAATATCATCATCTGGGAACTTGTAAGGAATGCAAATTCCCAATCCCTCCCCACACTTGGTGAATCAGAAATCTGGAGGTGGAGCTCAGCCATCTGTGTTTTAGCATGGCTTCCAAATTAATCTCACGAATGGTAAAGTTTGAGAACCATTGTATCTCGTTGTTACATTTCTACTATTTTACTGTAAAGCAGGGTTTCTCAACAGCAGGACTATTGATATTTTGGGCTGGAAAATTTTTTGTGATGAAGGGCTATCCTATGCATTGTAAAATGTTTAAGAACATCCTTTGCCTCTACCCACTAGATGCCAGTAGCAACTCCCCACCCAGTCATGACAATCAAAAATGTCTGAAACATTGCCAAATGTTGGGGGTGGGAATGGGGTGGGGGTCAAAATTTCCCCTAGTTAGGAACCACTGCCTAAAGAAATACTCCAAAATGTGGAGGAAGAATACATGGAAAGATGTTTTTATATATCCCTTTCACTTATACCAAGAAATCATTGGGTATAGGGTACAAGCCATTCTGTCCCATGTAAGGTAATGAGGAAATCATATGTATTACATATGTAAGACATGAGAATTGCTCATGATCAAAGTGAAAAATGCTGGGTACAAGTTATATAAAAAGGATTTTCTCAAATACCTATGAAGATACATTGTTTATACTTCCTATCACCCAAATGTTGGCGGTGTCATTCTCCTGCTCAAAACCCAAGAATGGATTCCCACACTCTTGGAATTAGATCCTGAACTTTTACCAAGGCCCATGAGACTCTCCATAGCATCTCCCACCTCCATTGCCTTACTCCCCTGTCTTCAGCCACATTATCCCCTTCTCTATTTCTAGAACCACCAAGCACAACCTCACCACTGAGGCTTTGTACCTACTATTCCCTACCCGAGATTCTCCCTCCCCTGGTATGTGCAACTAAGCAGGTCCCCACTCAAATGTCCCTTCCTTCAAGGGCGCTTCATGAGTACCCTGTCTACTACGTGTCACATTTCCCACTACGCTCTGCTCATTAGAATTATCTGAGGGCTACATTATCTGCAGGCAGGCAGGCCCCACCCATATTAAGTAAACAGGAATCTCTGGAGGTGATTCGACTTTATAAACTTGAATTTTACTTAACACAGGATTAGAATTGCTTTTACAGTGAATGTACATCAAGTGCTATTTCATGAACAAATTTTAAAAATCATAATTATTTTTGTCAGGCTATTTTAAGCTAAGCAGTATTAATAAATAGCCATTTTCAAAAGAGTGCAGTTTGGGGTCTTTTTCCTATTAGTCAAGCATTCACAGTCACTAAACTTTGAGCTCTTCATGTTGCTTAGAATCTTTGCTGTAAGGATTTCTGGGAATAAATTAATGGTAATTATTTAGTCTGGGTGACTAGGATTTTTTAAAAGGTTGCTGGGATCAGTGAAAGAACTACTTCTCAGTTTTTCTTGTACTTCAGTGGCTAAAATCACATTGTATACTGATTGGTGTACCATCTGTTGTCTGGTTCTCCCACTAGAATATAAGCTTCATATGGGCAGGGATTTTGTCTATTTTACTCATTGCACTACCCTTAACATCCAAAACAGTGTCCAATACCTGGTAGGCACTCAATAGATTTTTATGAATGAATAATAGTTACATTGAGTTACTGTTTATGGTTACTAGTGGGTTTTTTCTTTATTATACTTTTCTAAACTTTTCAAATTCTAACAGAATATGTTACCTTATAATCAGAAAAAAATAAATTAAATCAGATTTTTAAATCCACCGTTGAAAATTGTGATATATTTGAAGCACAGTGGTTAGCATGTAATAGATATTCAACAAATAGTAATTACCATTAGTGTTCCTTTTTGATATTATCTATTATATGCAAGGGCTTTGGCTATAATATTTTATCTATGGTGTTATTACCTTATAGAATACATACTCCCTTAGAAATAAGTCAGTTTGCTATGGTGTTGTTACCTTTTTTGCCTATGGTGTTGTTATCTATGGTAGTTTTACCTTTTTTTTTTTTTTTTAAAGATTTTATTTACTTGTCAGAGAGAGAGACAGAACACAAGCAGGGGGAGAGGCAGGCAGAGGGAGAAGCAGGCTCCCCGCCGAGCAAGGAGCCTGATGTGGGACTCGATCCCAGGACACTGGGATTGTGACCTGAGCCGAAGGCAGCGGCTTAACCGACTGAGCCACCCAGGCGTCCCTATGGTAGTTTTACCTTATAGAATACATTTTATCCATGGTGTTGTTACCTTATAGAATACATATTCCCCTAGAAATAAGTCATTTTGAAGCCCATGGGCTATTCATTTTTTTTTTTTTTTACTTTATCAAGTCCACCTGTCTTGTTAGATCTTCTGAATATTGCTTTAAAGATACTTTAGAATCTCCCTATAATGTCCAATCAATGAGTATGAAACAAGTAATTGAAAATATTTCAATCTTCTGTGCTGAAATCGGTGTAAAAAGGTATTTACTAATTGCAAAGAATAAGGCCATGTCAGCTATGAATATGCAACTGCTATATAAAACTCCTTTTCCAGAATGCGCTTTGAGAGAATTACATGCACATGGTTTTAAAGATTATTTAAAAGCAAAAATGTCAGCATATAGCTATGATTCTCATTTAAGAGGGTAGTTGTTAACTTGCTTTGGAAAATAATAATATAATATTTGGATATAAATTTGAAGACTTTATAATTAGTTTAAACCAATTGATTTGTGACTTAATGTATTAAAAATGGCTGAATTACCAATGAATGACCATGTCAACACACATTAGTGTTAAATATAAAAACATTGGTGGAAGTTCTTCTGCTTTTGCAATATTTGAAATTTTTTTCTAAGATACAGCCATGACTGTAAGGGAGAAGTTTGAATTCCTGCCTAGTCCCCAGTCTTATTAAAAAAAAAAAAAAAAAAAGACCACAATAAACAGCAGCATACTTTGTGCACACCAAGGGTAGGCAAGCTATGGTTAGCAAGGATCCCCTCAAAATAGTTGTAGCACATAGGAATCATAAGTCAAGCACATTAAAAATTTATTCTCTTTTTAACAGCTTCTCTTCACTTAAGTGGTCAAAGTCACACGTAACATTTCACATGCAGTGCCTACGCTGTATTTTGTAAGGCAGGTGTGAGCTGATTGCAAGAAAGCATTTACCACCGCAATTTCCCCCATTCAAGTTAAACCATCCTAAAGTTATGTGTGTTGGAAAATAACAGCATTCCAGAGATAGGGAAGGGAACACTTCTACTACACCTCCAATAACTTGAGAGTTGTCCTGCAGGCAATTATGTGGCTTTCAACTTCCTTTGCAAGTCACTATGGTAACAGCAAAGCACAGAGTTAAAAGAAAGTTTGCATCTGTATATTTGTTTGGAAGTGAACTATTATTAAATGTTTTGGTCTTCTTAATTCAGCATTAATTTTGAGTTTTATAGTAAAGCTCTCTTTCAGTCTGAGTCATTTGGTTGTGATTTAAAGCAACTAAGAAATTTCTTTGGGTTAGCAATTCAGCTCACTTTTGAAAAAAACTTACCCAGCAGAAGGCTGCGAAGATTTTTTTGTCTGGGGTCCAACATCTGTAGCACTGGATCATAGATTATTTCTAAAATAATCTTAAATTGATGGACTATTGCTCCTTCCATTTGGACCCAACAAAAAAGTAGCTCTGGCATTTCCTCTCCTTTTTATGCTGTAAACTGTATATCATTTTTTCAGCTCTTGCCAGAAAAATGAATTCTTACCCATTTCAAGATTTTATAAACTTGAATTTTACTTAACACAGTATTAGAATTGCTTTTACAGTGAATGTATATCAAGTGCCATTTCATGAACAAATTTTTAAAATCATAATTATTTTTGTCAGGCTATTTTAAGCTAAGCAGTATTAATAAATAGCCATTTTCAAAAGAGTGCAGTTTGGGGTCTTTTTCCTATTAGTCAAGCATTCACAGTCACTAAACTTTGAGCTCTTCATGTTGCTTAGAATCTTTGCTGTAAGGATTTCTGGGAATAAATTAATGGTAAGTAAACAACCATGTAGAGGAATTCCCAAATATTGTTATAAGATCTGAATGTTTGTGCACCTCCTTACCCATCCATCAATTCACTGTACATTAATCTTTCAACCATGTCTTTGCTCTCACCTTTCTCATTCAGATGTGTTCTTTTGCCTTTTGGTCTTTGTTTTGCCATAGAAGGGGAGTTTCTTTCATTTCGTTGCTGGAAACAGGTTAAATCGTAGCTCAAAATTTACAACACTGTCATGGAGTTTAAGGCCTAATGAAATCTAAGCCCTACCAGAGGGGTGGAACTTTCCAGAAATGACCACAATCTGACCTCTTTGAGTTAGCTACTACAGAGTTCCAAAGCCAGGTGGCATAGGAGAGTAAAATCCGTAATATTTTCAAACTTCTATAGTAGGCCTTTAGCAAAGCAAGCTTGAGCAGCAGTTCCTAATACATGCTCCTCAGGAAAGAGAATCTATGACATCCAAGTCAGATAGAGAAGACATGAGTCAAAGATGAGCAGGGATATTTTTCTTCAGGACTTTTCAGAGCCTTTATTAGGTTATTGTGTATTGTGAATTTCCAAGAAGAAAAAAATGGCATACAATTTTCTCCAACACTTATTTTACTCTGGAATGCCTATTTTTGTAAATCATATCACAGAAAGGGGGTTTTGCAGAATTCACTTTAGTTAAAGATATCGTTAGACCCATAGTAAAAATCTACTTGGTTACTAGTCAGATCCTCCCTTCCAAAAATATGACTCAACTGCATTTTAAGCTACTGGAAGTATAACTTATTGTTTTTGAGAGTTTTCCATCTTTGGTACTAGACTGGATTTATTTTTCCATGCATGGTTTTTCTTGCCTTCACTAGCCTATGTTTCTCCTCTACATATGTTTACTGGTTCAAATCTTGAGAAATAATGGCACTTGTAATACCCAGCTGGTCCCCACAGTGGGAGTGGGAATTTTGATATTCTTTGATTTGAAGTAAAAACAAAACAAACCAAACAAACAAAAAATCTCTAATATTTAAATAAATTTTCAGGATAGTATTCTAGCTGTACTTTGAAATTATGGTTAACTCCCTATGCAGTCCTAAACAAACCACTTCACTATTTAACAGTTTATTGAGGTAGAGAATAGGTAAGTTCACATTTCAATAAGGAAGTTTATAACAGCCTTAATACATATTCCAAGACATCCTCAGTTTGGGGGACTTCTTTGCTACCCACTATTAGAAAGGAATCTAATCTAACTTAAATGTTGATATGAGAATGTATTTGCCTATCTACATGAATCATATAATTTGGTAGATGGTGATTTCTACCCCAAAATCGTCTTCATTCTCAGCATCTTTTCTAACTGAAAAGTTGTTTGATATTTCAACACACCAACTACTGGTTGGTTGATATTCAGAAAAATAATTGCCAATGAAATATATATATACACACACACACACAAGCACACATTCTCTAACAGTGAATCAGAAAGCATGTATTCTATTTAATACACTTCC
Source organism: Halichoerus grypus (assembly GCF_964656455.1). NCBI lineage: Eukaryota > Metazoa > Chordata > Mammalia > Carnivora > Phocidae > Halichoerus > Halichoerus grypus. Next base: position 109,637,088 of record NC_135715.1, read on the forward strand.
ACATTGTCTTATTAACTTACTTTCTTAACTACATTTGATTTTTCTAAAAGTTGTTGCAAGTAACTTGATTTTCCAAAATTAGGAAAAAATTCCAAGCTGTTAAGGAAATTTAACCTGCGGTAATGTAAATATAACAAGAATACAAAAAACTATGTGTTGTTTAGTAAAACCTACTGATAACAAGATTATTTTAAAGCACTCATAAGTTAAAGCTGGTTTTATTAAAATCAGGTAGAAAGCGGGCAGAGAAATGGACAGAAAGGATACAAGCTTGAGATGGAATGAATGCTCCACATTCACACATGCATAAAAGCCCAAAATGAACATTTGTCCACAGGAAATTTAGGAAACTGATGCATTGGCACAAATCCATCACAAGAGTCTTCTTGCATAACCCACTGGCTAAGATAGAGAAATCTTTCCCCGAGGTGGATTCTGACATGCAGTTCTAGCCTCCTACTCTCAATCCTATTTAAACTCAGTCTTGGTGTCCTCATCTAGATTTGGTCCTACTGCGGATTCAAAGACCAGGCCTTTGGTTGAGCAGGAAAAATATGAAGAACTCTGGGGAAAATTGAAAACTAGTCTCGCCCCATTTCAGCCTTCATTCGCCTCCCTCACAGCCCATGTCTTATATGCTGTAACTTTCTGGGATGCCTTGGAAAGCTGAGCGCCCCTCCCCTCACCCAAGTTTCTCCAGATGCTATAGACCTCTCCCAGCTTCTACCCTTGTATGCTCCTGACAGCCTCCGGACACTCTCTCTAACAGTCAGTTCTTGGGTCTCCCTTGATTTCTAGCCCACCTGTTTGAGTCTGATGCAGTTCTGTCTCCTGACTATCCCGAATTTCACTGTTCCTGCTACTAACTGAAATTACAGCTGTTATTGACTGGGAAAATACGTCTTCAGTCTTCAATTAATCTTCACATGTCCCTTTCCCTTTTCAGTCTCCCTGGACTCCAGCCCTAATCTTCCTCTACCCTGTTGGTCAAGATGCCTTATGTCAGTGATTTACCTTCACTCTTTCAATACTTTCTTGCTTCTGTTTCTACCTTCTCCATGCCCTATTACCTCTGAGCCCTGTTCTCCGCTACAAAAATCTTATCAACTTAGATCTTTGCTAGCTCTGGATAAAGTTGTTAAGGCAACTTTTACCTAATACGTACTCTACTGAACAGTTACGTTTTCCTTTCGTATTTGCCTTTAACGAGTTTTTTTTTTTTTTTATTGTGATGGAGTCAATGAATATCACAAAAAAAGTCTTACTTTAAAATCAAAAGAAAAAACTCTGTTTTTCCTTCACAGTAAATCTTACTAATGACTTTTATAATAAGGGGCTCTGGGAAAGGCTCAAGAGAGATCTTAAACTGAGGTAAACAGGTGTATTAAAGTGAAGCAAAGGCTCGCTCACTCCCTTTGTCCCCACTCCAGGGTAAGAGAATGTTTAAATCATTCTACAGGCTTTTGGTAAATGCAGTAGCAAAGTGGCAGAGTTTCTTATATTCCAAAGGAAACTTTAAACTTGAAGTTTCTGATAACTCATTGACACTCTAAAATATGAGAACCCCTTCCAGAATGTAGCCAAGTCAACTGTGCTCATAGGTACAAATGCTCTCCTCATAAAGCAGAAAAAAAGTGAAAAATGGGAGGCAGAATGTCTTGAATATTCAGTCCAAATTTGAAACTCATTTTGTGCACAATAAATCTATTAGAATCAGGCTGTCAATCACAATTCTGAAGTAAGGAATACAAATTCAGACCCTCTATGGAAGGATCTTATAATCTATGGAAGGTGACAGAATGAAAAACCAGCCCGGTAATTAAGGGTAGGAGTCCTAACACACACACCACGGCAATGATGCTCCCAAACCAGACTCCGTGGGTTTGCACCTCAGCTTCATCAGGCACTGACTTCAGGCACTTCACCTCTCTCGGCCTCAGTCTTCTCACTTGTAAAACGGGCTGAATAACAGAAGCCACTTTGTGGGATTATTATGAGGATTAAATGAGATAATACCATTGCTTAGAACAACACTTGATTTTTTTTTTTTATAGTGATTAGGTCAAGGGCATTTGCTGGCCATGAACTTGTGCTGTGGGGGGGGGGGTCATAAATCAATGGCTTTGGTCTTTCTCAGTCTCATTCAGGAGAGAGAAGGCATGGCTTCTTGGTCACAGAAGTGGTCCTTGAGAGATCTGGGTGCGTGAAGAGATGGAAATAAAACAAGTCTTTCTGTGCCCTCTGATAGAGGATCAAACAAAGAGTCCTCTTAAGTCCAGCATTCCAATGTACCACAATAGGCTCTGAGATGGAGACCCCATGGCCTTGCAATAAATTCCTTTGCCTCATTATTATTCTCTACACTCATAGTTCCCTTGGGTCCAGATGTCTGGTGGAATGTAGAGTTTAGAATTCTTAGCACCCTGTCCTTCCATATGCTAATCCTATTTCCTTAACATCACTAAAACCTCGCCTTCCTAATGTTAATATAAAATGAAGTAGACTTCAATGGTAAGAATAAGCATCATTGTTTAAAAGTCTCAGTATCTAGCATGGGGCTTTATCTTCCTTTTAAGAGTCCTGTATTGGAGCAGGAAAGGCATTACCATTAATAAAACCACATCCTAATGTTTCATTGGTATTCCAACTCCCCATATAGTCCTCACACAAGCAAAGATGTCTTCGATTCTAATGGGACTCTTTTCTTGTGCAAATTCTACAGGATTCCGTATTTTATTGAGGTATGAGCTAGATGGGATGTCCAAAATGAATGGAGACATTTAGAATTTTGCCATACACCTAAATGTCTCAGAACCAACCTTCTCTACAAAACATCTTGCAGTTAGCATTTGTCAAGAACACTTTTCTCACTCCAGTCACTAAAAACTTATTTTTTTTTTGGTCTATGTCAACTTTTTATCATTAACTATGCATAAACTATTCTATTTATTGTGTTTGGATTCTTATATATTTTAGGCATGTCTCACCTGTTTCTTCCATTGATTATAAACCTTTCAAAGGCCGAATCTTTTTAACTTTCCACGGTAATTTTTGCTGTTTATTTATTCATTCATTCCACATTTATTGAGCACTCAAAGTGTCCAAGTACTATGGGGACAAAAAGTTGTACAAGGCAATGAATCCTTCTCCCCAGAGTCATAGGTTCTATTTTCATACAATGAAGCACAAATAGTAGAAGATTTAAAAACGTCATGGTAAAGTTACTGTTTTTCTAGAACTAGAAAAATGTTTTGCCTATGTTGCATTCTCTGTTTTGCCAAAGCCAATCACTGCCCTTACTTTCTTTCTTTAAATTGAAATTGAAAAAAGAAAAAGAATTCAAGAACACGGAATTTTACAAATCAAAGGTAGCCACAATTTAACTTCACACTCATAGAATCTTCTGTCTTTCCCTCTCCCTCCAGGATTGTGGCCAAAGCCTCCAAGAACCTCATGTCCACTCAAAGCCTAGGGATTGTATTTGGACCCACCCTTCTGCGAGCTGAAGATGAAATGGGGAACATGGCAATACATATGGTATACCAAAACCAGATAGCTGAGCTCATGCTGAGTGAGTATAATAAGATCTTCGGCTCAGAGGAAGACTGACAGACAAGACAAGTGACTGAATATGTTCACATCTGTCTCGATGCCTAATATTTTTACATTTCTGTAAACATATTTCTGAAATATTTTTTTCCTTTCAAGCGACAGATGCCTCATTTTGTGAAAACTTAATGATAATTTTGTGTTTAAGTTCCAAACATTTGAATAAAATAGTTGACAATATTTGCCTATATGTGTTCTACATTAACCCCTTCATTGCTATTCTTTCTAGCACTTCTAGGCATTCATTATACATGCTCCAGACTATAAAATAATGTGCAGAGCACAGCACATATCCAAAAGACAGTTTTAAAACTGCTCCCAGGCATTGGGTGTGTAATTGTGTGAGTGTGAGTTTTGTCAATATGGGTATGTGTGCACACAGGTGAGCCTGTTCACTACCCTGGCGGCCTCGGGCATGTTCCCATACTCCTACTTGTACATGAGTAGAACCAAAAGAGGGAAGAAGTCAGAAATTGATCATTTTAAAATAGAACAAAAAAGATCAGGTTCTCCACTAAAATAGATATATTTCATCTTTCAGGAACATTTTTGCATGTGCAAATAGAAAATACAGCCCAGCTATCCTCAATGCTATATGGTGAAATTTACAAATACAACATGTTGAATGGCAATTTTTCTGAAGAGAAATGACAGTTCAAAACATTTGCCACTGAAGATTTTATACACACAAACACACACACACACACACACACGTATATACACACACACTATTTGCAGTCCCATAAACATACTGTCTTATAAATTAGAAGCAAAATTAGTGTCCTAGAATTTTGATCTTTATATTATTCAGGAATTGCATGACCACTCATTTTTAATGTTAGCATCCATTTTGAATCTTCATCAAACTGTATATCTTCCTATGCCCTGGCTATGTCATTTTATGTAGAATTTTTATTATGCTTCTGAGGATGCTTTATTGGTGAATTACATTAAATCCATCTAGAAAGAACTTTTTAAAAAGCCTTTTTTTTTTTTTTAATATATGCCCTAAGGATTACTTGACTAGACTTGGATTGCTTTATCCATTTGATTGTTAGTTTCAGTTGTCCTGGATAAACAAAAGGATAACTGTCTAGAATACATCAAACATGTTTTATTTTTGAAAAGTATGTTCTAGCTGAACACATCTCATACCCAGTTTTGTGAAAGTATTCTGCTGATAGAAATGTAGACTTTTGTTTGACAGCTTTTTAATCAAATTCAAAAGGAATAAATAAAATTAATCCAGTGCAATAAAGAGTAAGTCTAGTTATCGATTTGTTCATAAAATGAGGAATAAAGCATGTAAATAAAATGTGTGAAGCATGGATTCAAAAGCAAACACTGAGCAATAATGAGCTCAGCGGCACGGGCTGTCTACATAGATGGGGTATACGGTACAGGGAGAGAGTCTGTTCAAGAGATAGCCAGATGTGCTGGCAGCCCCAGCATCCACAGAGCTGCCTGAGAAAGAAGTTACCTTGCCCCTCTTGAATGTCTTCATCTTGGCAATGGCGCCAGTAAGTCGGCTCTTGGCCAAGAACAGAAAAGCAACCACAATAAATGCTGAAGAGTGGTTTCATCAAGTGGGATATATACACATTCCATGAAGCCAAGGCAAGTCACATGAGGCAGAACCCCATGAACTAAAGGTACTGGTAACAGTGAGCTAATAGGCTTGCCAGCCTTAAACTCTTATATGTAAAGTGGTACTGATGCCTTTCAGAAAAACATGGAGACATGAAACAAGAGTTTCTGGCATTCTATTTCAAGTCCTCCTCATTTCCATGACATTCCATATTCTGAATTACATCTCCTCCAAGATTTTAATTACTTCCCTTTTTGAAGGGGGGAGAGTTGGTTTAGTGGTCCCCGCATTTAAATTGTATCCCTTCCCATGTCCATCTTTAAAGTTATTCTGGGAGCATCAGCCAGAAAGAAGCAGCACTAATAGCCAAAGAGAAGTGGCACTACCTGCTTTGAGCAGGGACTCATAGCCCCTCATCTCTGCTGCTTTCCAGATTTATAATCTTCAAAAGCACCAGCTTCTTGATTTTCCATCTGATGGGATTTAGTCTGATTCAAACCCAGCTGTGTCCCATCCCTGCCTGCTAAGGGCATTTAATCAGAGACTGTGTTCCTCTCGGGAACAAGACCATTCCACAGTACTGAGGCAAAGCGCCCATCAGAGGATCTGACTTGCACACACCAAGGCATAAAAAGGGTTACACCAAAAGGTCATTAGATTCCAGAACATTCCAAAGACAGTAATGATGGTCATAACAACGATTCCAAGTTTAAAAGCTGAGAATGTAGGTGTACTAGGTTGACCCAGTAAGGGGTTAGATTTTATAAAACTGATCAATATTCTTCATCAAGAAGACATAAAAAAAAAAATGAGCACTTCTTAATCACCTCATGTAAGCCAGCTGCAAGTCTAGGCAGGAGCAATACAAATATAAAATAAGGCAAATTCCCACCCTCTGTAAGTTCCACAGTCCAATAAGAGAGAAAATGATCTAAAGATTAATATAAGATCAGGGACCTCAGCCACCTTAATAACCATGTCACCCCAGGGCTCAGCAGCTATACATAGAGATGCTCGAAAAGCATTCTGAATGAATGAACAAGCAGAAGCTAGTACAGAAACATTAACAAAGTTCAGTCGTTGACAGAGAACCAAATAACAAGTTGTGCCTGGGGTGAGTCAGGTGAAGTTTCACTGGGAAGGTAACCTCTTTAATCTAATTTTGACCAGTGAAATAAGATTAACCAAAGAAAAATGTAGAAGACATACTGGGCAGCAGGGATGGCGTGAACAGAGCCATGAAAGACCCACTATCTCCAAGGTAAAGAGAGAAGCTCAGGGAACAGAGGATGAAGTGCATGCCTAGCAACTGGGGAGGATGGAGCTAGAGAACATAGCAACTGGGGAGGATGGAGCTAGAGAACAATGTTGGGGTTAGACACAGGACATGATAAAATATCTATGCAGTAGGCAAAAGAGATCCAGTGGGAGTTGTAAAATAAGAAAGCCACAGAGAAACTTTGTTTCTTAAAAAAAGAATCTCTCAATTCACCAGTGGACACAAGAAACCAAATACCTTGAGAACACTGGCATGTTCTTGTGTATGTGTTTGTATGTGTGCATGTATGCATGTGTACACTTTCTAACATGTTCCATCATGCAATCATAATCTCGTATCCTTAGGAGCATTTCTATATCATGATGACTAAATATTTTCAGATATTATAACTGGTAACTTAGTCTATAGAATGGAAACCCAAGTCCAAGACAGTCTCCCTGGAAAAGCCAGCTAGCTGGTACATCCCATTCCAGCATGGATTTACCTACCCAGGATGTGGAAGATTGCCCCCCTTTCACACTAATACAAAAAACTTTGTGGAGATGGTATTTTTGTCCTATATGTTGAGAGTGTGACTTTACTTAGCGTATGCCACATGACAGGATCACCATGCCACAGCTAGTAATTGAAAGCCATATGATGGTTCTCCCTATCCAATCAGAAAACAAAGGATCCAATTAAGAAAAATTAGAAAAGCTGTTAAAAAGGAACAATCACTTGCCAATGCTGCTGTCCTTACAGTTTAACACAGCTAGAAGTTGACCTGTACTTCTCTTTTCCACATTTATTTTTGTGAATTATAAGTTAATCACCCTGTCAATTCCTAATTAAAAGGCCCTGTAAAGATTTTCATCCAAAAGGACTGTCACTAAGAGTTCTGGGTCAAACTGCTCTGTTGTCAAAAATAAGAAATAAAACCAAAACAATATCAACACTCTCCTTGGGAAACTCGAATCTTAATACCAAACAACAAAGACTTTCTCCAAACATAATAATCACATACAATTTCTTCAATTAATATGTTTCATCTTATCTTTAAAAAATAGGTGGATTTTTTTTTTTCTCTTTCTTTAAACCAAGGCTTGCAAACTCAAATGTTACTAGGGCCAGGCGGGTAATATAGATGAGTAAAGAAGAGCAGGCTTAAGGCATTATGAAGTGGTAGCAGCTGGGGAAAACTCAAGCTCAAGCCCTGGCCAAAAGGGTCGGCTTCTACTCAGCTCAAGCCGATATTGCTTATGTGGGAATTGTGGGCACAATGTTGCCAGATCTTTTGTTGTTGTTCAGATCTTTCATGACAAGCCAGAAATTCAGGAACTTATGTGAAACCTGATTTTTAAGGGCACCTCATAAAACACATCTGAGCAGACTTACCCCAAGGTTCTCCATTTTTGTAAACTCCATCTTAAGCCTTCCGATGTTGCAAAGTCTGCTTTCCAGAAAACCGGTAGTGCGTGAAGCAAATGGTGGAGATATGTGAGTGAGCCAGAGCAATGTGTAAGAGAAGAAAATGAAAAAAAAAGACAGAGAGAGAGACGAGCAGACATAGGAGAACTTGCTTTTTAGGTCCTGGGCAAATTATTTACTCTCTCTGGATCTCAGTTTTCCAATCTATAAAATAGAATACTTGCCATATCTTGCCTCTTAGGACTAACGGAATCATGTGATGGAGATGAAAACAGGTAATACAGCTTGAAAACCTAGGTTGTTCCTAATGGATGTGGATGATAAATCTCCAGCTTATTGACTAACAGTTAGCTTTATGAACTTCTAAAGGTAAGAGCGCCTGGGTGGCTTAGTCAGTTGAGCCTTTGCCTTCGGCTCAGGTCATGATCCCAGGGTCCTGGGATCGAGCCCCGCATTGGGTTCCCTGCTCAGCAGGAAGCCTGCTTCTCCCTCTCCCTCTGCTGCTCCCCCTGTTTGTGTGTGCTCTCTCTCTCTCTCTCTCTGTCAAATAAATAAATAAAATGCTTTAAAAAATAACAAAGACAATGTGAAGGTTGGGATCAGATGCTAAAAAACCTTGAATGCCATACCAAGAGGTAGTATATTAAGTCTCTAGTCAATTCTGAGACCTGAACGTTGTTTAGCAGGAAAGTGACTTTATCAGACTTGTAGAGATTCTCCTGGCACTTGATGGGGAGAGTTTGAAGAAGGGAGAAATTATAGACTCCATCGCCAGACAAAAAGTTATCGTGGTAGTACTACTAATGCAGGTCTGAGTGCAGACAGTGACAGCAGATATGATAATCAATATTGTGGAGCATCATCCTACTGAACTTCGGCGCTTCACCCACCATCTCTTAATTATGGCTGCTAAGTGCAAATCACCATTTGTTATTACCCAGAACTCCTACAGCAGGCCCATTTCCAGCTGAATTATAGGGTAGGGGGTGATTCTGGTATTCTGACAATGATTTGTCATTTGACAGTAACTACCCTAAGATATTTTGACCAAGTCACATAAAGTATACACGCAACCACCTTCTGCCTGCAGCATGCTTCCTGAACGATCAGAATGTCATTTCTCTCACCTGGCTCTAATTTCTTCATCCTTTCTTTTGGAGCAATATTTCTCCTCTGGCCACCCCAGGGACCACAAAGAGAAATTAGTTCTGGGGAGACTAATTTTGATTAACTAACATTTATGGAACGCTTGTTATGTGCCAGGAACTGCACTTTATATATATAGTTTTATTTAATCTTCACAGCTCTATGGAGTGAGGTTCTATTATTATCCCTGATTTATACTTGGGGAAATTGAGGGGGAAAATAATGAAGTTACCCAACTTCATGCAGTTAGTAAGTGTCAGGTTAGTATTTGAATCTAAATAATATGGCTCCAGGGGCCCCTGCTTTAACTACTATACCATATGCTCACTCTGTTAAGAAAAGGAACTGAAGAAATATAAGCACATAAACACCCTAAATATTTGCACTCCTTATGCGGGTACCTGGTCACTCTCTTGTTACAACACCTGAGGAAAGTTTCACTTTCATAATAATTTTCAGAAAAGAACAAGAAAGATAATTATGAATTTCCCCCAAAGAAATACAGAGTACCTTTGTTGTTATGGCAAAATCTCATTCATGTTATTGTTATTACACTTTTAATGTTTATGTACCATTTCATCTTCCTACATGCTTTATGGACATTGTGCTTACCATTTTACCACATTATAGGGGGACAGAATGGAAGCCTCCTTGCCCACCTCTGTAAAAGTACCTGTTTGAAAAAATAAAATAAAAAATAGAACTACCTGTTTGGGTGGATTCTACTCTATGTTACATCATATTGTCTTGTGTTGGATCGTATTTGTCAATGTCGTTTTATCATCCATGATATCATACTCTCTAATATTGTATTGAAATTCAATCTGGCCCTGTAGAGGTCCTATGCAAGATGAAAAACATGAGTCCCCAACAGTCTTCTTCTTAACTGTAATTGAAAAAGAGGCAGTTATCAAGACACGCTGCGCCTCTTGCTGCCGAGGAGTGATCTTGAATCATCCAAATGATGAGAATACAGGGAACATCTTGTACAAAAAGATGACAATTTTCTGTAGTAGTGTTGTCAAAATGAAAATGTCTAGCTGTCGTGGTGAGAGACCTGGCAGAAGAATACACACACACACACACACACACGCTCATACACACACATGCTCGTTCTCTCTCTCTCTCTCTCTCACACACACACACACACACACACACACACACACACACACACATCCCTTACAAACTTATCCAGCTGAGTGTTGTTATCTTATACTTGAAATGAAGCATGCCGGGTCCATGAAATTCTTAAGCAATGATCCGGGTTCTAGAGAACATTTTTCATTCAATCAGGAGAGGACCAAGAAAGCAGTGAGGGAGAGCGGTGACCCTAGCCCATAGTTGCTGCTCAGTCTACACTTGTTGGATGAGTGAACCAAGACAAACACCCAGAACATAAGCAACACTAAATACAAATATGATCCACCATCGGGTTTCCAATCAACTAGTCACAGCAAGTTAAATGTAGTCTCAAATCACTGGAGTTTGTCCTAATTCCTATGCCCACTGATAAAAGGTCATCAAACAGATATCCCTTCAACAAACTCTCTTGAAGTCTAAGTCCCCAAGAAATCCTTCTATCCTATAGCTCAGCAACAGAGAGACAGTGAGATTCACTAACCTAACTCATGCAAGTCTAACAGCAAATTCTGACGACCTGGCTTCAGATCTGGAGAAGTCCAGGCATCTGTGACATGCAGCAGCATCTCCCACTCACCTTCCCTGCACTGTCGAATGTAAGGTTTATGTGGGAGATAAATTCTATAGAGCATAGGATTTCTGACCAATATAGGAAAATCTCAAAAGCCAAGAAATCTGGCAAATACAAAGCATTGGCCTGAAAAATCCTCACTTTCCTCTGGCACCGTTTAAGCTGACAGGTTTACTTGAGACACACACACACTCACATTTGAAGAGCAGGACTTGCGCTAACCATTCTCACATCACCAGCAAAATGTGTTCTAAGTCCATATTGTGAAGCATACTTGAGGACGTGTGGATTTTTCCACATCATTTGGTGACATTTTACACAGTTTAATTTCTGCTCTTTATTGCTAGACCCTACCTTTTTTTTCCCTTGCAAACATTCCACCAATGGGATTTCCTTCAGCATTTTAACCCTGGGCTCAGACTTTCCTCTCCTCTCTGCATTGCCGCTGCACAATTTTGCCGTGATGTGTCAAATTCGAGCCTCCCTGATTGAAAGGAAGGGGACAGAGGTATTGAGCTGCTGAGGAGACAGACAGAGTTAATGGGGTAGGGGCCAGCCTATGGCTCTGACAGGAAGCCTACAACGGCCGCCCAAGGCCAGCAGGGAAGGTTCCAGGGAACCACGATCCGGCTCAGGATGACCCCCTCCTCGGTCTCCACAAAAGTCCAGGTGAAAGGCAGCTTTTAAGTTGGAAGGAGTGAAGAATACAATTGAAACTAAAATTGGTTCGGGCTCACCATTTTTCTAGCTATCAGTTCTGAGGTCACAGTCACTAAAACTGGAAACTTAAAAATGACTTCAAAAAGGCAAACGCTAACTAGATTTCACACTGGATTTCATTTTACTTGGCATTACAGAAAGAATGCAGGTATTAAATAGACTGTTTCCTGTATACAATAAGGTTAATTAGTAGTGAGGGATGGAAAATCAGTGTAGACATAACTCTTTTCGACAGGTATCAAAAATAATCCCCAGATCCCTACAGACCCCAGCTGCATTGAAAGAGGACCAATATAAAAGATTCTTTAAGCACAAAATTTTCAAACATTCTCCAGGTGTCCTGAGCACCAGTGACACAGGCCCCGAGACCCTGAGCACACACTGGCTCCGCGTGCCCTTCCTTTGCTCTAACTTGAGGCACAGCCACTGACCTGCTGAATTTTGAGATGCCCCCTAAAGGCCATCCAGACAGAGCGCCCGGGATTGCAAACAGAGAGACAGACAAGAGAACAAAAAGAATGTATTGCGGCCTGAATGGGACTTCCCTAAGCTCCTTATCAATAAGGTTAATAAGGGTCTATGCAATTTACTGATCACGAAGATGGAACAACCCTCCTCATACTCCACATCTCCACGCCGGAGCTGGCTTTTAACGCTTTTCACAGCCAATCACATAAAAGCCCCTTTGCCTGCACCCAGAGACTAAACTCGGGTTCACTTTCCTGGCCTCTATGAAATCTGTGGTCTGTTATTCCACTTCTACCTGCCCTAGTTAAGCAGATTAACAGTTATTGCCTAGAATGTGATCTATGAGGTTCTTTGTAATTGAAGCTGGAGTACTCAGATATTTCCAAAAAAAAAAAAAGAAGAAGAAGAAAAGAAAAACTGTATTTCTGAAAAATGCATTCCTTTTTTCTCTTGGTTTAATTTTGTTATCCTCAATCATATGCATGATGTAAAAAAAAAAATCCCAAACTTCTATCTCCTCTATAAAATACATGTCATATCAAAAAGGTGACAAGAGGGGGGAAAAGTAATTAGTGAGTTCACAGAGTTCAGTAGAAAAGTTAAAATGGAGTAACACATTACTTTTTATGTTAAGATTTCACAAGACAAATCTTGCCTGTGTTTTAATTGCATGTGACCCTGGCAGTCCGACTCTGAAATGAAGTGCCGTAAAATTAAAGATGACAGACGCTCAAAACAAGTCTTGTGATCTTGATTAGACTACAAAGACCACACTCTCTCTCTGCTGCAACTCAGATATCATGGACTGTTTTATTTGGGGAATTGCTTCATTAATGCCTTCTTTGACTAGACATGTTTATTATTAAAAAAAAAAATACCGAATATGGTGATATCTTGCATAACTAAATAATTCCCAAAAAGCAAGTTATAAATGAGGAATGTTTAAATAGCCCTGAGACCTAATATTTTTATAAATACATATATATGCATACACACGCACACACACGAATGTCAGTGTCTGTAGATGTGTATGTACATAGTATACATCCATCTTTGATATATATATTACCTGTTCTAACCTAAGAATCTCTATGATAGCCTGAGAAGCAGAGCAATTAATCTGTCAGATTTCCTTATAGCCATATTAAGTTTCTCAGGCCAAGAGAATGTATGGAACTATACATTACCCTATAAAAACTATTTCTGAGAAACACACCTTGAAATTTTAAACTTCCCAAGCATAGTCTGAGAAGAGAGCTGGATATGACTTCATTTTACTTTTTTTTCTTTGTTTTAAGATTTTTTTTTTTTTTTTTTTGCGACATACAGAGAGAGAGAACGTGAGCAGGGGGAGAGGGGCAGAGACAGAGAGAGAGCAAGAGCGAGAAGCAGACTCCCAATGAGCAGGGAGCCTGATGTGGGGCTCGATCCCAGGACTCTGGGATCATGACCTGAGCCAAAGGCAGATGCTTAACTGACTGAGCCACCCAGGAGCCCCCATTTTTCAAAATTGTTGCCAAACCATTCTACCTAAATGATATAAGACATAGAATAGATGCTTTTAAGTCCCACTCTCCCTTGTTAAAAAAAAAAAAAAAAAGCACGTTGCTCGGGGGCAAGTCCTTATTATATCACACTCTGTCTCCCCTGCACATCCACCACACAGGCCAGATAAAGGACCTCCTTCCGTCCCTTAAGCCTTCTGGTCAGGTCTCCCTTCTTACTCTGAGTAGCTCAGATTATTATTCATCTGTAGAATCACCTACATTCTAAATTTCTGTGATTGTATTATTTTGTTCCATTTTAAGAGCACTATTTTCACTTCATATATTTCATTTTAGGAAGCAAAAGGATTTGTGCTGGTTATATGGATGTTATGATCAACAAGGATATATGGGTTCAACTTAGAATCAGACTTGGGAATCTGGTTTCTCGAGTTCACTTTTTTTAGTGAGTATCTGTGATTACAGGAAAGTCTCTATACATATCTGTTTCAATTTCTTTCCATTTCAAATTCATATAACAATTTTCCCCCTACCTAACAAACCGGGCTATTGAGAAAATAAAATATGATAACATATACAAAACCTTTTTGAAACATATAAGATATAAGGCTTCCAAATCAGTAGTATTTTTAGGACAATTATTCTATCAGTGGTCTTCAGTATACACAACAGGCTTTTTCATTTACCAGCCAAGTGGTCCTTTAACCTAAAATGCTGTGTCTTCAAATGGCCTACATATTTGCCTTTAAAATGAAATCTTTGTCCCTGCAGAGTTTCTCAATGTCGTCAAAAATCCTCAGGTGTGGTATATGTTCTGTCTCTCACAGGAAAGACTCTATTCACCAGAAGAACTCAGGATTATGAACATCAAAAAGTGTTTATTAGAATTTAATTTAGCACAGCATTGAAAAATTATGTTATGCTGAGTTACATCTACTTCCTATCTCTTAATCTCCCTCAGTCTCTGTGTCTCTCTCTATGTGTACCTCTCTGTCTTTGTCTTTTTCTATCTCTGTGCTTCTTTGTCTCTCTTTATTTCTGGGCCCCACACTCAAACCCAGGGCAAGAATTTTAACCTAGGATTTATGGTTTCCTGGACCCCAGGGCTTTGGCAGATAGGTGGACTGTTGGAGCTCTCATGATAGGTTGTTCGTGCATTTTTCTGGAATTGAAACCTCGAGTGTTCATTACATTCTCAAGGAGGTCTGCAGTTAGGAATTACTGCCCGAGATTCATTTCCCGGCCTATGAATACTACTATCCCATGTCTGAATTAAACCTCAGATGGGTCACTTTCAACTGAATCCCAAGCTCTACCAGCCCCTGAGGAGTCTTCATGGCTCTCTGTCTGACCGCCTGACAGGACAAGCTGATCCAAGGAGTGAAATGTAGATCCAGCAAAATCAATTAGTACATATAAAAAAAAAAAAAAAAATGATGATTCAATCCTTAGAGGAACTCCCATTTAAAATTGATGCAAATAGTAATTAGGGGCACCCTTGAAATTAAGATGCTGTGCCTGTTATTCAATGGAGGATATTGAGTATTTTAAGAATAAATCCAATAGTAATAGAAACAGTCCATTCTCACAATGCTCACATTTAAACTGTGCCAGACACATGTCCTATGCCGGCGTGGTACTTCTACACCATTAGCTGCCACAAATCAAAGGGAATGTCATTGCTTTTAATAGGATTACATAGAACTCAGTAACAAGCAGGAAGACTAGCTTTAGACTGAGTAACTGGCCAGTAATTTGGATGTTTAACTAAATGATTGGCTGCCAAATTGACAGGTCATCCACACTGGACTAGCCACTATTCCATGAATTTTCATGACCAGGATCACAATGGTTCATTTGCATGTGTGAAATTCTGCTGTGAAGCTGGCTTTTGAACTGGCTAGCTCAGCCAAAGATGGGTTTCGCAGTGCCATGCATTGGTGCCCTAGAAATACCATCACATGAGGGTGGCATAGATCTTCCCAAAGCCTTCTATTTATTTTTTATTTTTTTAAAGATTTTATTTATTTATTCATTTGAAAGAGAGAGACAGAGCACAACCAGAGGGAGAGGCAGAGGGAGAGGGAGCAAACTCCCCGCTGAGCAGGGAGCCCAACATGGGGCTCGATCCCAGGACCCTGGGATCATGACCTGAGCTGAAGGCAGACGCTTAACCATCTGAGCCACCCAGACACCCCCCAAAGCCTTCTGTTTATAAGCCGTCTGTAACTAACCAGGCCAATCAACAAAAATGATAATGACTGGAATGTAAAGAATACAGGGGAAAACTGGAATATTAGAAAATTAACATTAGCACCAAAAATAAGCATTTGGATGAGGAGAGAGAAGTTAAAGTCTTTAGACCTCAAGAAAAGTTTTGGATGTGCACAGGCCTATTGCTAAGGGTAACTTCTGACACAGTGAGCATTCGGGGAATATCGAAGCATCGTTGACAGAATTATTAGCAAACAGCTGTTAACCACAAGTTATGTTTAATGCAATGGGACAGACATGGGGGACAACAAAAACAAGCCCTATGAGACAAAGCCTTTTTCTTAGGGGTTTACGATCTAGCCATAGGTGCAAAGACATGAAGCAAAAAAAAAAAAAAAAAAAATCATAATAACCCTCATGTGCCAATTATCCTGTAACAAGACTGTGCTATAGCAGCAATGTAATGAATATTTCAAAGGTGAGGAAATGTAAGCTTTAGAGAGGTTTTTATCATTGCCCTAGGGAATAGAGCTAAGAGGTAGTTTTGAACCAGGTATGTACACTTTTAGACAAATACTCATAGTTCCTTCATATTAAAAAGATAAGAAGTCTGGGGTGCCTGGGTGGCTCAGTCATTAAGCGTCTGCCTTCGGCTCAGGTCATGATCTCAGGGTCCTGGGATCGAGTCCCACATCGGGCTTCCTGCTCAGCCAGGAGCCTGCTTCTCCCTCTCCCACTCCCCCTGCTTGTGTTCCCTCTCTCGCTGTCCCTCTCTCTCTCTGTCAAATAAATAAATAAAATCTTTAAAATAAAAGGGGGGGGCGCCTGGGTGGCTCAGATGGTTGGGCATCTGCCTTCGGCTCAGGTCATGATCCCAGGGTCCTGGGATCGAGCCCCGCATCGGGCTCCCTGCTCGGCGGGAAGCCTGCTTCTCTCTCTCCCTCTGCCCCTGCTTGTGTTCCCTCTCGCGCTGTCTCTCTCTGTCAAATAAATAAATAAAATCTTAAAAAAAAAAAAGATAAGAAGTCTAAAACGTATTTACTTCAACATGTAATAGAAAAACAATACAAATATGTAGTAATATAAAATTGAATAAGCAAGGGAATATTTATATGTGAGATATTACGAAGACTCTTAAAATCTATTGTATATGAATACTATTGACAAGAGAAATTTTGCTAAAAGAAAAAATAGGTTATGAAATCACAGGTACAATATAATGCCATTGTTGTTATATATACTGTAATATGTATACACACACACACCAGAACATCAACAGTGATCCTCCTTGGTTTGTGAGATTATCAGTAATTAATTTTCTTGCATTTTTCTTGCCTGGCATATCCCCAAGTTTTTGCTTTAAGCATTTGTTACTTTCATAATTAGAAAAGGCTCAATTACAATATTAAAAACATATATGTGTGTGTGTGGTAATCTAAAACTGCATATGGTCATTGACTCAAGTAGTAAGATCTGAGGAATTTCAAATAACATCATGTTAAACAAGGGCCTGAAGAGATCAGGAGAGAATCCAAGATGGCCATGGCTCATGAGGGAAAGGTAGGTCAAGAAGGAAGGCATTAGGCAAGGGTGTAACATGAGCAAAATCCCATCTTTCCTATGGAAAGATGCATTGGGGGAATAAGACCTGTTTGGCTATAAGAGGGGTCACAGAGATAATTGACTTTTGGCTATAAGGAGGGGTCACAGGGATAACTGACTTTGGCTATAAGGAGGGGTCACAGGGATAATTGACTTTTCGTCTTTTATGGATCTCCTTTTTAAAAGTGGAACTAAGTAAAACTCAGAGGCCCTTATGTGATAACATTTCCAGGACACAAAAGCACAGAGCACCAGACGTGTCCTTTGGCTTAGACACCTGGCTCACTAGCCAACTTCACAGTGGAATTTCACACATGAGAAAATAGGTAAGGGCCAAATTTTGGAAGCCCTGAAATGCCAAGCAAGCAAGTTGGACTTTATCCTGTGGGCAGTGGGGAACCTCTGAAGTTTTAAGCAGGGAGGTAATGAGAGCAAAAATGTTTTAGTAAAATTCATCTGACAGCACTGGGGAGTGAATTGGAAGGGAAACAATTACATGTGTCTTTTCAGAGGCTTCTTTATGTTTATTTTCTTTCTGTGAATATCCTATCTTCCTCAATTAGGATTATAAACTCCTTGAGAAGAAAAACCATGTCTTATATTTCTTTGTAGATCTGGCATTTCTGAGCAATAGAGGGAGCATTAAACAGTTGTTAGAGGCACCAGCTGTGGGACTCTCAGCTCCTTAAGGGAGTAATCTGACCTTCCTAAGCCTCAGTGTGCTCACCTGTGAAATGGGGGTAGTAATGCCCACTTCATAGGACTGTGGTGAGGATTAAGTGAGATTATGAGATTGTGTGTGCGAAGCCCTTAGAGTAAAAGTGTGCACTGATTGGTAACCATTGTCATACCAAGAAAGCTATCGTACCAAAAAAGCTAACAAGACAAATTTGTTGAAGATAATGATATTGATGGTTGATTTTGACTCTAAGTTAGACACTGAGTGGAAGAGCGTGAGTCAAATCTTAACTTAGAAGCCAATCATTCTATGGGCAAGGTTGGGCACTGGAAAGATTCAAAGGGTAAAGATGGAGCCCACTGAACATAAAACATACAGAACCCAGCAGGATGGGTGTTTGTAAGCCAAAATAAGTCTTGAGCACATTAAAAAGAGATAGCTGACTGGCATGGGCTTACTGTAATAATAAGTGGTATCTGTGAGAAGAATGGCTACATCCCCATCTACAAGAATGAACAATGATGTCTGGCAGCAGCTCATTCAAAGAAACCCTCCCATTGAATTCCTGCTAACCAATATTATCACAATGTAACTTGACTTCATGGGATCACTTACATGTAGTTAGAGCTGGCAGATACCTTCTAGGCTTAGATTAATATACCCTGAGCTCTTCTTGGAGAGATAGCAGATTTGAGGTCTTGGACAGAAAATGCACAGGCTAACTCTGGAGAAGCCCATTATTCCAAAAGACAAGAAAGCCACCAAAGACTACTCATGTGATCTTCTCAAAAAGACATAAGAACCAACCTGAAGAGACTCCCACTGGCCTACGATGGGATAAACATAAGCACCAAAATGTACAATAATTGCAATGGATTGGAAGATATCAAATATAGTTTTTAAAGATTTTATTTATTTATTTATTTATTTATGTTAGAAAGAAAGTGTGTGTGTGAGCTGAGGGAGGAGCAGAGGGGAAGGGAGAGGGACAAACAGACTCCTTGCTGAGCATTGAGTCCAACTCTGGGCTAGATCCCATGACCCTGAGATCATGACCTCACCCAAAACCATGAGTCAGATGCTCAACCAACTGAGCCACCCAGGCGCCCCTCAAGTATAGTTTTTAAAATCTAGGTAATAATACTAACAGAAGAAACAAAACTTCATTGCTTACCAAAAAAAGCACACTTAGAGGACAAACAAAGACTCTGAAAATTGATGTATAAAGAAAACAAAGTGAGCATTTATATGAATATATAGATTTTCAAATACATGTAATATATATGAATCTAACTCTCTTATATGAATAGTATTTTAGCATAACCGAGTAGTTGATGAAGAAACGTTTTTATAGAAGAATTCTAAGACATGCAGAAGGCAAATTGTACACATACTCAAAAGTAAATGGAATAGTATAAAAAAGCTCCAAATATTCATTGCCTAGTTTCAACAAGTACCAACATTTTTCTAATCTTATTTCATCTATCTGCCACTTTTTTTGCCTAAGTATTTTGAAGTGAATTCCAGACATCTCAACTGTAAATTTAAAATGAAAAAATAAAAAACATACATTAAAAACTACTGTTACACTATTTATAACATCTAGAAATTACACTAAAGGTAAAAATAAAACTATATCAGATAAAAGTGACTTTTCACTAATCATCCCACCCAACTATCCAGTCAACTCAAAGAACATGTGAGAAGTATAAAAGATAACTCTGTTTTCATGAGCAAGGTTAAGGAAGGGTACGGTGACTGACTGCTCCTCTCGAAATGGATTTGGTACCTAAAGAAGCAATAGAGACAACCAAAAATGATCCTAATGGACCAAAGTTAACAGGACCAAGTGCATTTTAACTTACTTAGCAATAGAGAAGAGTCTTATTTACCTTTCTAAGTAAATCTGGGGCCTGAGAATATACCTGCAATCCCCCTCACGAGGTAACCCTCAGGTATAACAATGAAGAAATAAAAAAGAGAGGTCACAAAGGAGACATCTTTAATATCAGAAATTTTCCTTCATATGATCTAATCTCTCCTTTCCCCTTAGATGAGTTATTTAAAACTTCTACAAGTAAATCCACTCTCCCAGGTGAGCACAAACTGACTTCTAGACTGCCCTCTATATCCATGAAATTGACTTTTTGTTATCTTTTAAATTCTTCAAAATCCCAAGGAAGGTTTCAAAAGAGCCCATGGTGTTATAGTGGCTGTGGTTATCACTCTGTCATGCTGGCCACCACATGTATGTTTTAAAGCCTGCAGGATGATATTCCAAAGAATTGAACGAAATGATGTCTCAGCAGTAAATGAGAGGAAACATGCATCTATCTATGTTAATATAAGTTTTTAGTTTTCCATTGATTCACGTTCCTACTTTTCATTTCTCAACTTAAAAAATGTTTCTCTTATAATTTCAATATCATAACTACAACTTAAAAAAATCCTTTCTTGCCTATTTTTATTTATCTCTAAATTATGTTCCTTATCTGCCTTCATTACAGAAACATCTATTCCAAATCAGCACTGAAAGACAAAATACTATCTACATACTTCCAGAAAAAGCAATTTGACACATTTCTTAGTATCCTGATAGTATCCAACCTGATGGTCTGAACACCAGAATTATAACACAGAAAGAGAGAAAAGGCAGCAACATATCTTCTTTGAGACACATAGAAAGATCATTTCCCTTAAAATATTTTCCTTATTTTTATGGTACTATGCCTGAAATTCACATGCAGTCAGCATGTGGGGCTAAATAAAAAAGACCTATTGAAATACAAATGTATTACTTGTTACAGTTAGCATATTGGCCATTTTACATCAATTAACACAGTGGTCCAGATTTGTCTTTCTGACCAGGAAGCAATAAAGCTGATTCATCTTTAAGGGAATGGTGGTGCAGTGGGAGATACTGGAAGTGGTACCTAAGAGGGTACCGGAGGCTGGGCCCTGGTACCCAGACCAACATAAACCCAGTGCTACAGCAGACAAGTGAGGTGAGGGGCAGGGCTCCACCTGGGGGATGGAGGTCAAAATATATGCCACTCACTCAACAAATTTATGGCAAAAACACTGCTCTAGACACTTCGGGGGAGAAAAAAATGAAATAGATCCCAAGAAAAATAAATCTTGACTACTTCACAAAGCTCATCCTTGGTTAGCTCAAATCCAAAATTTTGTGAGTACGTTCTTAATATTACTTATTTGTACTTCATATTTTCTCCACTTCCACTTGATACCTTTTGCCAAAAGTTTTTAAGACACACACACACACACACACACACACACACAGCTACACGTACATATATGTGTGTGAATGTGTGCGTGTAAATAAAATAAAATTTTGACTCTATTTTTACCTTATTTTTCATCCCTGAAACTCCAGTTTGTAGTGGGGATGCTCCATACTAAATAATATGAGTATCAGTCTCTTAGAGTTGAAACTCCATTAAGTTTAAATAGGTCTCTCATGAAAGGTATAGATCACTGCCCAAATATGTTATAGTAAAAGGAAGGCAGCTTTTAAATCCAAAGCAAAGTCTTAACTGAAAAATCAAGAAGTTAAAGGGGCTTTTGATGGTCAACGAGCCATAGGCAAAGTTGTAGAATAGAAAATCCACAAATTTGGGGTCAAATAAACTTGGCTTTGTCTTGAACCTCTGTCATCTACTGGCTGTGGGGCCTGATATGAGTCACTCCAAAGTCTTAGTTTTCTCACCTGTAAAGAAGGGGTCACTTTGAAGAGTTGCTATGAACCTTGATGAGATAGTGCACAGAGAGTCCCTAATACATAGTATGTCCTCAATAAATGACTTTTGTTGGTTCCCCCCTTGTGTCAAGTGGGAGAAAAAAAACCTAACCCTGAAGGAACAGAGGAGAAATATTTGCATTAGTGCACAGATGTTTTCGCTCCTATTTTCACATTCTGCACCACTTCAGTCTGACCCAAAAACACAGACGCCGGCCAGAAGGGAGCCCACCCAAGAATCATAAAGATAGATGCCAAATTGAATTAGTTAACCCCTAATTTAAATATAAGGACATTATATTTTATGAATCAATTCCTTGAGTTCCCCTCAGACCACAGGTATATAAAGCCCTTAACGAAGTTTTTTTTAATGTTTAAAGTACAGCAATTATAAAGAAAAATATAATAAACATGCATCAACCCAACCAACTGCAGAACGTTAGCACTTTGTCAAATTTGCTTCAGACATTTTAAATAAAAGAAATGAAACTTTGCAGATAAAACTGAAGTCTCCTTTGTTCCTGCTTGAATCCCATTCTCTTCCCATCTCAGAAGTAAACTTTCTAATGAATATGTGCATGGCTCCTTCCAAAAAGCCAATGTTTTCTAGTTTTACCACATACATTGCATACATAAACAATATATGCATTATGTAGTTTTTCATTTTTGTACATAGACATTCTATGTATCTTTCTGAAAATTACTTTTTCATTTTCATTTTGTTTTTAAGATCTGGGCATGCCGTTCTGGGTACTTATAGATGTAGTTCACTCATATTAAATGCTATAAAGTAATTAATTTTTAAAACCAAGATAATTCTGATTAAAGAAGGAAAAATTAAACCCAATACTTTTCATCAGGCTCCTCAGGACATGCAATAACCATTCCAGAATTACTTGTGTTCTCTGCCCTTTTGGAGGCATGTCTCATTTTACCTGTGAGTACCGCAGGCGTATTACTAATTATAATTCATTAATTCATTCAACCTATATTTATTTCAAGACTTACATGGGAAAGGCACTATTTTAGGTAATGAGGATATAGAAGAAATTAAATCAGATGTTAATGAGACCTTACCCTCAAGTAGCTTATGGTCTACTGGAAGAGATGGACAACATACAATCAAATAAATAAACAAAATAATCTCAGCTTGTGATAACTTCTCTCAGAAAATGAAGACAATGAGATTGTAAAGCTAAAAGGAGTGGTGGTGAGAGATCTACATTAGATGGGGTGGTCACAAAAGGCTCTTCTGAGGAGTGGTTAAAGTTGAATGGAAATCTTAGGAACAAATGGGAAGGAGGCAACACGTGATGAGACCAAGGTTGAGCCTTCCATGCAAAGGCAACAAAAAGTGCATAGACCGGCTCACCCACCCTGTTTATGATACAGAAAAGACAGCAATGCCATGGGAATGAAGTGAAACAAGGAGCGAGTGTTATGTAATGATGCCAAAGAGGAAGGATGAAGTTTTGTGGGGAAATATAAGGCAGGTTTTAGTGATACTGCAGCCTAGGATCATTCTCATCAAGGCAGCCGCAAGATCTGATTTGGAGGTTTAACTGATCCTTTTAGCCTCTGGGCAGGGAATGGATTAGGAGAGTATTAAGAATGGAAGCTGTGAGACCCATCAGAGCACTCACCCAGTAGACCCAACAAGAGATAATGATGGTGTGGACAAAGATGGTGGTAGTGGGGTTGGAAAAAAAATGAAGACATTTGAAATATCTTTTGGAGATGCAATCAGAAAGACACACTTTGAATGGTGAATGGACTCTAGAGGACGAAGAAGAGGGAGTAATCAAAGAGGACATACACACACACACACATACAAACACACACACACACACTCTCTCTCTCTCTCTCTCCTGCTGCCTTCCTGCGGACTTAATTTATGCAGTTGTTCCCCCCCTGCACCAACAATTTCCTTTTTCACACTGAAAAAAAAAAAAAACCCTAATGAATACACAGTCCCTTCTAGTGCTTCATGTGTCTGCTGTTTTCAAAGTAAAATGTCTCTAAAAATTACCTACTCTGCACTTTATTTGTCCACATCTTTACCTCCTGTTCACTCTGTGCTCTTCAGTCTGGATCTCATCTTCTCCACTCCATTAAAAATATCTTTGTCATGAAACACATCCTTTTTTAATTTCCTTGATACAAGATTTCCCAGGGGTTCTGCTCACCTTTTTGGTTACTCTTTCTCAGTCTTTTTTTCAATGACTCTTTCTCCCTTATTCCTTTCTGAATGTTAGAGCCTCCAGGAGCTGTCTGGACCATTTTATCTTCATCAGTCTTCTCTAGCTAAGTAACCTCATCTAGTTCCATGGCTTTAAGTAATAATTAAATAATACTATTTATATCCCCAATATTAACTTTGCTCATGAGGTACAAATGCTTACTGACTACTCAAGATGTCCCCTTGGATATATATTGGCATCTAGTCATCTCAAACTAATCCATTTAAAACGGAAGGCTTGATTTTCCCTTAACTAAGCTATTTTCCTTCCCAATGTTCTTAATTTCAATAAATGAAACTGACATCCAGCATCTTAGATCTAGGTCTAGGAAGTATGAAGCCAGGGGAAAATGGGTGGTCTGTGTTATTAAAAGTCTGTGCAAATAGTTATAGGAATGGGAGGGGAGAAGGAAGACAATGGGGCAGGAATGGCAGAGGATTAGGAGGGCTCTCAGGAGGCACAAGCAAATGGCTTAACCTTCAAAATGTGACCCTCAGGGACATCTGGGTGGTGCAGTCGGTTGAGCATCCAACTCTTGGTTTTGGCTGAGGTCGTGATCTCAAGGTTGTGGGATCGAGCCCCTCATCAGGCTCCGCACTCAGTGTGGAATCTGCTTGAGATTCTCTTTCCCTCTCCCTCTGCCCCTCTCCATCCTGCGTGCTCTCTCTCTCTCTCTCAATAAATAAGTAAATATTAAAAAAATAATGTGACCTTCAGGAAAGAGGGATAGCAGTGGTCTAAAAGTCGTAATGGAGAGCAAGGAGAACATATCCCCCACCTCTTGGTCCTGGGATGGATGAAATTAGAGAGAAAAAGGTCTCTAACTGAGAGAATTGCAGGGGAAGAATCCTCAAGGAAGCCAGAGTTTGGTTAAGGCAAGGAGGCAAAGAGCACATTCAGAGGAAAGACTGCCACCGCAGGGAATATTGCTGTCACCTACTTGAAATTCCAGACACACAGTGAAGCAGCATGGGGAAGGCCAGGTTGCTCTTACATCAGATATGAGCAGAGTTGAATAGGAATGAGAATCTCAGACCAATAGTAGACTGAGGCACTTGGAGTTTGGTAGATTTAGGGATATGAGGTCAATGAGATTAATCCTGATTGACTCTTGGAAGAATAGGAAGAATATTTGAACTATAGTCTGAGTTCTTACCAGGACTACTTCACACCTTCTTTCTCCTCAAACCTCCATTCTCCTCTCACTTGCAGCTAATGATCTCATGTGCTTCACTGAGAAAATGGAACTAATCAGAAGAGAACTACCATCTCTTTCTATTTGTATCTCTGTTCCCATGCATCACCTTCTCCTCTTCCGAGCTTCTAATAAATCGTATAGATGGGCATTCAGAAATAGAAGAGGTATTTCTCAAAGGAAAGTTAATCCTTGGAGTTAAGAAAACACTGAACAAGGGCGCCTGGGTGGCTCA